>NW_010540692.1:0-4406 GCF_000687285.1 Phaethon lepturus
GGCACCACCTCCACGCGCGTGTATGTCCACAGGCGTTTCTATCTGGTGTTTTGGTGTTTGTGTTGTTTGTTTTTGGGTTTTTTTCCTCCTGTTCCGCTCGTGGGTTTTATTCTGTTTGACGGAACAAGGGGAGAAAATTCCGCCTTCTTTGCCCAAGGCGGGGCGGGAGGGTGAGGCCGACCTGGGGCGTGGTGCGGGGTCGGAGGGTGAGGCCGACCTGGGGCGTGGTGCGAGGCCTTCCTGGCCGCCCCCAGCCTCTGGCAGCAGCAGCGTGAAAGGGAAAGGCCTTGTGGTGCCTCCCACCTGTCAGCTGTCTCCAAAGAAATAAAATGAATAGGTTACTTGTATTTGTTTGAATTTTATTTGAGAGGACAGTGGCAAGGCAGTTTGCTACCAGGTGTCTCATTAGTCAGTAATTATGGCGATTGTTGCTATCCCCTCACCTCTGGACCCCATTGTTTGTGACAGCTGCTGTCCTGCGTGGAAGCTTTTGGTGGGACAGGGATGGCAAACAGGTCTTGTGCTGTTCCACACAGCACCCCCTCTACACCCCCTCAGTTTTCCACATTGCTGCTGGTAAGAATAAAGGATGCCCTTTGTGCCGTTTGGGGTTGCTGTAAGCTGTCACAAGTGTGTTTTATAGAGGCTGATTTTAATTTTGCCACCCAGGAGAGTAATAGTCCCAAGGAAATGAAGCGTCTTTCTGCTATTGTTATATATCCGAAGGAAAAATCCTGGCACATAATTGGCTAAAAAATAGTAGTGTGATGAGTCAATAAATTTCTATTGTGTAGCTTTCTCTGGGTGAACAATGCTATGTTCTGGGGTAGTGTTAAACAATTAGTTCACATATCATACAAATAAGCACATCCTAGATGGATACATGTGGGGGTAGCAGAAATTATTCATCTCTGGCCAATCAGACAGCAGTTTTTATTTATTTCAGTGTTTAACAGAATACCTCTCTGGGCTCTGGGAGACCTTGTGAGCAATTGAAAATACAATAACTTCAGAGGGAAAGCCAGCAGTTTTTCCTCACTCTCAATCCAGAATAATAATATATGACAAAATATCCTGTTCCCACAACTATTAGCCTTTCTATCCCCAAGTGTGTAAATAGCTGTGCAGGATTGACAGACCTCTTCGCAGGGTATGTCCCGCCATGGGGCTCCCTGCCCTCTTTCTCTAGTGGAAGAGTTTTTGGCATTAACATTTCCACCAGTACAAGGCAGAGAGAGAGATGAGTCCTTCCCTGGGTCCAGAACCTTAGTTTGTGTAAATGCAGCTGGCTGTATTGAGAAAACAGATTGAAAATCAGCCATACTGTTCCTTCTGAATTTCAAGCATCAGCTCCCTCCATAGTGCAAATTAAAGTGAAAATATTGTATTTTCAACTATATGAGCTAAAAACATTTACAAGGAATGTACCTTCATCTTTGAATGGTACTCACCATTTCACTCGAGTTGTTTGGAATAGTTTTGCGTAGATTCCTGCAGTTATTTTTATTGTTTTGTGTTACAATAGTGCCTAGATATCTGAACTGTTTTGCTAGATGCTGTTCAAACATGTCCTAAAGGACAGTCCCTTCCCAGAAGGTTTACAAGCTAGTTCCTTACCCTGAGAATAGAATTTAATTCCTGGGTTTCATTTCTTGGTACATTTGAGTTCTTGTATCTGAAGAAAACTTAGTTTTTCTCTGTTCTCATTTGATCCCAATTACCGCCTAATTAGAAGTTAATGTTTTTTGAAGGGGGACTACCAAGAGAGTTTTCAAGCAACTTGAAGCATGCAGGATTCTGTGAACTAAGTCTCTACAGATGGTGCCTGCCTACAGACCCGGCTAGATCTCTCTAAGGCATTAAGGAAAAGTTTAATATTTTTCATTTTGTGCAGAGAGATTAGTGGTCCCCAGCTGTGCCTGAGACCATCCATTCTTCACAGCTGGTCATTCTTATTAATCCCCAGGAAATGGCCTATGTTCTAATTTGTTGATTTTTAAATACAAACTGAGCAAAATCCATTCAAACATGGTAGTGTAAAAATTGAAATCATAATTTGTGATGGATCACATTTGTGAAGAGGTAACTTCTGTGGGGATAAACAAATTATACTCTAGGTTCACCTCTGGTGTTTATTTTGAAGTGTCACAGTAAATGTAATGGGAGAACATAAGCATCCCAGACACCCTTTTTAATGAACTCAAATGCGTTTTTAGTCTGACTGTTGTTTTTTGTCTTCATGTGGGAAAAGAGATGTCAGCACAGAAAAACACCGGCCCATTATGACAATTGGGATTAACAGGCCAGAAGCTAGCAATGCCGCAAACCAGGAAACAGCTGCTTTATTTTTACTGATGTTCAATACATTTGAAGTGGATCACTCTAGCTGTGTTTCCTGAAAAAGGTGAAGTTTCTTAGGACTATCAACCCTGACAGTGAATGGTCAGCAGATTACGACAGTGGGAGCTCGTTATGGGTCTTGTGTGCTTTCTAGCCAGATAAGTCTGGGTGAAAGCCTGTTCCAGTCTCTCTGTTCCTCAGGTGCATGTTCTCCAGTTGTAGGGACTGTGCCTGGCCATCTTTGTTGTGATGCAGGTCCCCTTAGTCTGCATGCCCGAGGCCTTAAAGCAGGCACTAAACTTCTCCTAGTTCCCTCCCAACTGGTGGTTGGCTTTTTCCAGACTTGAGCACTCTAATTTATCAGGCTGCTGGTCAAGAACGAATCACAGCTAAAGTAGAAAGTGCATGCTTTGCAAAAGAACTTCCTTAAAAGCGCAGGTTTTTTTCATAAGCCACATAAGACAGTTACAGACAAAACAGCGTAAGCAGCAGGGGAATATAAACTCCCAGCCCTGACCTTAATGCTCCAGAGGTTTCTGAGGGCTTTGGTCACCGCACTTGAGAAAAATATGCAGAGCTGTTCTTGTTCCTGCTTCTCCAACTGCAGTATTTCTTTCAAGCCCCAGACCAGCTCTCTTCCTTAGGTTGCATTTGTGTTTAAAAGTTCATTTGTGAATACTCTCCTTTTTCTGGCTTTTTGCTGGGGAGTTTTTACTGTACCAGCTCTTCCTTAGGGATAGCTAGGCAGAGAGTTGGGTTCTAGCTGTGCTGAATTCCTTTCTTCCATTGTGGTAGAGCCACATTCTGTTGGCACTTGCCAACAATGCTTCCAGTTTACTTTGCCAGATTGAAAGAAGCAGCTATATGACCAGCGTTAGCTGTCAAGGGGATGCTTTAACACACAGTGATTCTTGTAATTGTAAATGATATTTCACCAGAAAAGAAAAACAAAATAATTCTTCTCTAAACAGTGTGAGATTATTTTCTTCTTTTTTTTTTTTCCCACTTGCCAAAGCAAGATTGAAATCTGGACTTCTCAGTATAAAAAAACCCTCTGTCCTGATCTCTCCATCATTAAAGATGCTAAAATGTATGGGCACTAGGAAATAAAAAGGCCTGACTGAGTTTATTTTACACCTTTGCTGTCTCTTTGCCGTTCTTAAAACATGATTACATAAATGAATAATGAAATATTATTTGCATCTCTGTACATTACATAAATGAGTAATAAAATATGATTTGCATCTGTTTGAGGCAAAAAGTTCTTAATCCTCTATATGTTTCAACAAGTGAATGAAAATGGTCATGTGAAAAGCTTAGGTTATGAAATACTCAACATTTTTCTTAGAAGTCCACTTGTGTACTGAAATTAAAATTGAAGCTAGGTGAAACATTTAAAAACACCAGAGTGATTTTCTTTGGTATTTGCTTGTAAAATGCATCTTTGATTTGTTTTGAGCTAGTGAGTCTTATTTTTGTTCTCTTTAAAGATGTAGAGCAGCATGTTAATAAGAAAATTCGGTATCTGAACCTCATCCATTGTAGAACAGTGCAGCTTCCTTTGTTTCTTCCCACAAAGAGTCTAGCCTGGTAATTATTTTAATTACAGTGATTGGGGTACTCTGCGACTTCTGAGAATGTTTATTGTCCTTGCATGGAGGCATAGCTTATACAGAAAACTCAGGTGATGTATTTCATTCCATGCTAGCACATCTATGAGGATGAAACATAGGACGCATCTCAACTAGCAGATTAGTTTGGAGCAGGGGTGTATTTCTGAAGCCTAGCTCCTGGACTTCCTCTCATCCTGTGTTTTCTTTCATGCCTCAAGTATACAAGCTGGGTTGCTTCCACATGACACTGAACTGGAAGATGCACTCCAGTGGCTACGCTGCAACCACTCCAGTGTTCTGTCCATGGGACCAGGCCAGAACTAAAGGGAAGTAAAACCCCCTTGAAATGTGTGTAGCATAGACATTGGGTCCTTAGCACCAATGTTGGGCTGCTCTACTTGTTAGTGTAGTCATAGCCAGAGGCATGCGAATATGAAACCCAAAGTAGGGAAA
>NW_010540692.1:4437-23502 GCF_000687285.1 Phaethon lepturus
ATGTGTCATCTTATTCATACTACATTCATTTATCTTGAAGTTTAGCAGGGGAAGAGTGGACAGGTGATATGTAAAACCCAGCTCTGGAAAGTGCAACCCTGCACCCCACTTCAAAGAATTTATGAAAGAACTTTTGTGAATTGTCAAAGAAAGATAGCAAAACAGGGAGGGACATTATTAATTGCTAATTAGAAGTAAGTGCCCTGCCGTTGTCTAGGTGGGGAAAATTTATATCTAGTGTTTATCATCAAAGTATTAAGAACGCTTGCTGCAGTTCCTGCAGGATTAGTTCAAAGGCAGTTATTTACATTTGCAGGGTAAAATCCTAGCAATGGCACCTTGCATTTCATTCAGTAGGACCAGCACTTATAACTAATTGACCTTATTACATTAACTTCTTTTTTTGCATGTATGTTCTTGTCCTCTGGTTTACCTTAGAAACTATCCAGCTTCAGCGTGGATTTTATCGCTGCTGTAAATGCAGTAAGAGTAAATTGAAGGCATATTCTACCCCTGAATTAACCAAGTTACTATTTTAACCTCTTTTTCTGTAATTTAAAATACTATGAAAGATATGTATATGGACATGTGTGTAATGTGTATAGGCACATATGCATAAGCTCTGCACCGAAGAGTATCAAATGTTTATTATTAGCCTTTTAAATATAATTAATAAAAATGGAGTAATTAATTTTTATCTGGTGGATTTTCAACACACTTTAAAAATACAAACTGAGTGGAACTCACTTGGTGTTTCTGAACTGGAAAAGTCCAAATGCAATCTTCCTGTTGTTTTTGAGAGAAAAGAGATATTTCAGGGAAGAAGCAGTTCAAACACTCAACCTAAGATTACAGTTCTAAGTTTGGAGATGGCCGGGTTTTTGCAAGCTAGTCTTCTCCAGCAAAGTTCGTTTTGATAAATTTAGTGAATCAAATTAAAATTTGATCTGTCTTTGATTTATACTGAAAAAGAATGTAGCCAACTGTGTAATAGCTTATTACCCGGTAACTGCAGATACGAGCACCCTGCTGGTTGCAGCCTGCTGGGATCTTAGCTCTTCTATGATCTTTATTTAAACCGAAGTCATATATGTGGCAGTATAGCGACTTAGCAAGGAACACACTTGTGATGTAAGTCATCCTACTTCTCAAAGACACACAAAAATGATGAGTGTTTCAGCCTTTTGATTTATCATCCCAAGTGTCAGAGGAGACGGCCTGGAGCTTCAGGAAGAACAGCTCCCCTCCCCTCCCAGTGCTGGAAGAGTTTTGTTCCTTCACTCCAAGAAAAGTATGCTGGGCCAAATTTCTGTAGACAATTTCTTCATTTACCTCTGTAGAGTTACAGCCTCTATGAATTTAGCTGTCTTTTTCTGCTCTCATGTCTCGTGGTTTCTGTAGTGTGATTCACAATACTGGGTTTTTTCCCCCTGCAAAGCTAATTAACCCCCAAATCTTGAAAAAACCAGATATACCTGTTACTCAGAATGACCTCATATTCTCTGCAAAAAAAAATTGTGTTCCTGATGTTACCAGCTCCTTCCGAAAAAGTAAGTCACAAGATGGATTGTTTCTGTTTTGTTTTGTGGGAAATTCTTTCTTAGGTTTTGGAGTGCCTAAGCTGATGGCATCCTTACACGGTCTGACATCAACAAATAAAAAATTGCTCTCTTGTGCTTTAAACTAGCCAGTCAGCATGACCTTTAGGCTGAGGCAGAGCTGGTGTCTGTATGCCTTTGGGACAGTTGTTGGCATCCTTGGAGCTTTAACTGTTTGCAATGTCTGAATGAGCATGGCCTGAGATACCTTACAGAGGTGTAATGCGAAGGATTACTGACTACCTATTCAGAAAAAGATCAAAACCCTTCTAAAATGCCTTAACTTGAGCATTCTGAAACAAAAACACTGGGAATGGCATGTAGTTTTTGAAAACTTCACTCTGAGCTTAACTACTCACTTTTTTCCTCAGTTTCCAGACTGTTGGTTATTGTATTTTATAATACTTATTATAACAATACTAATATGTACACAATTACAAAGCCACACCGCTTCTTATGCGAAGGGAAAAGAGAGGAAAGGAAATGGAAGCAGTGGCGTTGTAAATCCTACAAATTTAAGAAAATTAGTGTAACAAACTTTAAAAAAAAAGAAAAGATGGAAAAAAGAAAGGGACTTGTGTGTGATTTACAGCTTTATTTTCTTGGGGCATACATATCAGTTATATATAGCACACAAACGAACTGAAGTGAGAAAATTATAACATTGAATTTCGCAGCCTTTCACAGTGAATCTGTCTGTTAAAGCGTACCAGGGAAATTCCTGCTTTCCTTTCATGTTTTGGAGATTTTTTTTTTTTGTGTTGTCATGTAGTCTGGTATTAAAGTAAATGCTGTGTTCTGATTTCTATCAGTGTGGTTTAATCATCAGCTGAGTTTTCTTGCAGCGTCTAAAAATAACAATACCTCAGTCACCCAAAAATTTGTTTAGTTTTCTCTGTCTGGCCTGGTTGCACGAACAGAGGAGGTATACCCCCAGTGATGAAGAAATATGGCTGTGGGTTAGGAGGGGATATATTTCTGTCATACACTGTTAAAACTCTCTGGAAATATATTAAAATTTTTATTCTGTGTATCCATCCTTAAAATGCAGGGCACATGGCAGTTGCATGCCTGCAGTCTCCCTTTGTATTTTGTGGTATATACACAGCCTTGAGAAGCACATACCATCCTCCCTTGTCCAAAATGCTCAGATTACATCATTTGCGTAGCCTCCCTTTGGGTACCCCTTCATACTGGCACCAGTCATTGCAAGGCTTGCTTTGGCTCTGTGCTTGTGCTCTTTTCAATAACACGTCTTTGTGGAATGTAGTATCTCTTCAGGGCATAATCAGTCAGGGTGCAAGAAAAGAGCATGGGACAGATTACCAGAAAAATCACTGCAACACTGATATCTTGCTGATAGGCAAGAATCTCCACCATCAGCACAGCAAGAATCTTATTTCATTTAATTGTTACATTTGCTTTTTGGGAAGCAATGTCTTAATCACAGTGAGCGCATGCTAGACCTCTCTAGTCTTGTCGCAGTGCCGATGGTTGCAGCACCAAGACATCTGGCATCTTCTCTATCTTTCAGGGAGCTATGGTTTTCGCATGGACGCTTCACTGTGACAATTATTTCTTCCCACTGCTTCTTAGGAGGGGTAGCAGGAATTTCTGGCAGAGAAACTGTGTGTTAGACTGTAATTCAGGTGTGCCATATGGTGGACACGAACCCTTCAGGCCTTAGAGAGGCTGTCCTCCTGCAGGTTTGTTCAAGATGCAGACTGAGAGTTAAAATTGCCAGTAGACCCCTGGCTCCACAGACGTCCTGGAGAGGTTGAGTTTTGTAGGTCTTCCAACTCTGTCATTGCTGTTGGTCTGCAGCTAGAAGAAAATTCCTTCTTTCATGCCACTCTTGAATGGAAATTTGTTCTTTAAAATGTCTTTCTGGAGTCCCGCATGTACATGCATCCAATGAACTAAGAATTTGGGCCTGTCTTGGACATTACCCGCTGTTTTTGCATAGGTGTGAGGGAAACAGACCTATCCCGCTCAACTATGAATTCTGCGATACTAAACATAGATCTGAACTCAAGAACGGAGGTGAGGAGTGCAGTACAGAGAACTGCCTTTGCCTCTCATTCACAAAATATGTCATCTTGGATGACCTCTAAGTTTGTTGGCCAAAACACTTTAGACCTCCTTTGGTACATTACATTGTTCTTCCCAGTTCAGACAACTGGGTTTAATTTTCAACACATAATTATTCTACACTTCTTTGTGCATTCCCTCTTCATCTCCCCAAAACTAAATGCTTTTTGACAGTTACCACCAAGAAATAAAAAATGTTATATTCCGTGGTTCATTGGATGCAGTACGAGAAAGTAAATAATTCCTTTGCTGCATAAGTGCTACCATATACTATATTGACTCTTGATTTGGAATATATAATTGTGTGTTTTGCCCAATCCTGTATGTCCCTAGGAATGTCAAAAGTTCAAAGGTCCTTGCTAGAACATATATTTGAACATTATTAAGTCTGGTCCATAGTGAGTGGCTTAATAGCCCTAGAGCCTACTTCAGATACAGTAATTTTTAAAACCTGCTTAACCGCAATAGTTGAACCCTATCATGTGCCTTTCACAGACGCAGATTTAATACTCTTGAACAGTAGTTCTTGGACACCTTTTTATCCAGAATATTCATTGTTTTTCAACCATTTATAAACTTTTTTCCTCCTTCTTTTCTTCTTTTTTTCCCCTTTTTTAGATTTCTACACATGATATTTTCTTCATTCATACTGTGAGCTTGAATAAAAAGTTAATTTTGTGTCAGCATATCTTTAGCATTCATGGGTGAAAAAAAATCTTGGTTATCTTTTAATTCATTTTCAATTTGGGATGCAGGTAGGCATTTAGGTTTATACAGCTGTTGCTGACTCTCAGTGTTCATGAAGTGCTCCTTTTTAATGTCTTCCAAAAAGTGGTTTCATGAGAGATTTGCATATGCATTTACTAATCCAGCACAGCACTGGGACTAACTCATGTGCTGAGATATTTATCTCTTCTTTCAAGGGCATCTTTATACTCTGTTTTGACCATCTCAAGGATAAAGAACCAACACGTTTTTTTTGTATGTGTTTTTCCACTTTCAATATAAGGGCCTTTTCCTATCCGCAGGGGAATACATCCTCATTTTTCACAACAGGCCCAAGAAAAGTTCAGAAGACCGTCCAAAGGCATGAATTCATTCTTAACCTATTGGCAGGCAACACACTTCATTAGGAGTCAACATACTGTCTTTTCAGGAGAATTCCTGTCCCAGAGCAGGACATTCCTCTCTGTTCATTATGGGACGACATGATTTTGCATCACTCCTGTTGCAGGAAAACAAAATCGGTTTCATCTTCTCTTCTTGATGTCATACATACAGTGACAAAGCTTCAACTTCAATCTACACCTTTTTTTTTACTTTTTTTTTTAACAGATTGAATCATCTGTTTGTATCCTTGTTTGTAACCCAGCTTTAGCTGGCCCTGTAAGCTGGTAGCGCTTGCGTCAGGCATTCAGTCTTCGTAGGCTTCTTTCTTTCAGCTTTCCTTTACCCATCTGTCTCTGGAAAGGGTGCTTTCTTCCTTGGGGGAAGATGAAGTACCTCACACTCTTCTCTCATTGTAATACTTTACCATACGTGCAGCAGTTGAGCAACAGGGATCTCAACAAAGAGGAAGAATGCCATTTTTCTGTGAATGAAGTGCTTTGGATGGGTTTACCGCTCCCTGGAGAGACGTGCTTTTTTCCATCCATCATCCATCCTTGTGTTGTTCAGATCATGGATGCCAACTGCCCACTTGCAAAGCAGTGGGCCACATTTTCTGTTGGTACGCCTTGGTGCATCTCTGTACTTGAGGGCATGTGCTGACTGCTGCTGGGGCACGTCCTTGCACAAAACTTTTGATAGCCCCAAGGACAGAGCTGTTTGCCTGGGGTGAAGGCAGAGGTGTTCATTTAAAAGTTCAGGACTCGCAATGATTCACAACTGCCGTAACAGCTGCTGAGGCACGTGCTTATGCAATGAAAAAGGCCCTCAGGAGGTGGCAAACATCTAGCAAACCCAGATTAGGAAAGAGGCTTGTCCCCTCATTGCTGCCTTGGGTTAGAGAACACTAAAATGACGAGTGGAAAGAGGAACTATTGGGCTATGAGAGAAGAATTAAGGTTGTCCGTACAACTTTTCAGCCTTCTTTTATATCTGTTAGTGCTTTGCCACTCACTAGTTCTCCAACAAGCTATTTAATAAATGTTAAAAAAAAATCTTAGGTGTGCATTTAGTTACTGCAGTGCTAAGGAAGCGGGTGTTACTGAGCACGTAGTGCTGTTAGTGAGAAACGGAGTGCTGCAGCGAGCTGCTCAGAGTATCCTATGATTTTTCCTTGCAGACTTGAGATATAAGTTACACCTTTGTAAGGACCTTTGAATTTCCACAGTGGTGTAAACAGGCATTAATGTCAGTAAAAACAGAGTACTTTGTCTTCTCTTGCTTATATTTTACACAGCTGAAAGAGAGCACTGTATTAGAACTGTTACTTCCTATTTAAATATCTTAATTTATGAGTCACATTTTCAGATCGTTTAAATTAGTGTAATCTCAATGAAATGTCAAGCAAACTACCCCAATCTACTGGCACTATATCTCTAAATATCACTTATTTATAGGGCCCAAAGCCCCATTGAATTTTATAATTCAAATAATTTCTAAATGAAACTAAACCACTTGAAAGCAGGGTACATGTTTAGCCTGTACTTAAGAACATATTTCTAGCTGTTACGTTTTTACACTATATTTGAACAGGTCTATCAAACATTATACTCCATTATGAAATGCCTGGAGTCTGACCTAAAATCAGTTTCACAAGCGAGGAAGCTGCTAGTAACCCTTTCTGCCGAGAAGCAAATGACTGGAGAAAGCTGGACTCAGTCGCAAGTGACACCCAGTGACCGTGCTGAGGCTTTGACAGTGAGGGATCTGAAAGTACGGCCATATCAACCTGGTGTCATCCAGGGTTCCAGTTGTTCCCACCGAGGCAGAGCCGCAGCCCTTACGTGGCTTGGGTAATATATTTGCAGATTTTTAAAACTGGGGGAGTTTGACTTGCTATGAATTAAACTGTATGCTTTATTATAGACAATAGACATGACTAATTTTTCTATTAATTCCTTTTGAAAATAATGCCTTCCTAGCTCTGTGCTACAGACAGTGAATGGGTTGGGAAAAAGTGATGATTGCCTAGGATTTATATGTAAAGTTTTCTAATCCAAATCTGTTGCCTCAAATGTTCATACTTTTTTCTCCCCCAAATTCTGCATTAGGCAATCAGGGCAACATAAATTTCCAAATAAAAGCAAACAGTGTCCGTTCAGCCTCCCCCAAAGCATCTCTTGGACAACCTCTGAGAGAAAAAATATGTTAACGATGCTTAAAGCTGCACTGACCCCAAAACGAAGCTTTCCTGGGTTTGCTGCTGCACGGTCTCACTTTTCTGTGAAGTTACGCAGGAGGTAATTTCTGTGCTGGTTATGATTTGAAAGTCCTGGCCCACAACCCGACCTCAGTCAAATTGGAACAACATGTCGCCAAAGGTCCTGGTCCCATGGTATGTGCTTGGAAATACAACTCCCCAGTGTGGAGAGGTTTCTGGCAATTCAGTGAAACTAAACTCAATTTCCATGGTTAGAAATTGCTGCAGGAGCATTTCATTGTGTTGCAGTAGTTGTGCTCTGTACGTTGGGTTGGTGCAGGGGGGGCGTGCACACTTGCACGGGTGTGTGTCATTGCTTTACTGCTAACAGTTGGGGCAACTCTGAAAGTTTGATTTGTGGACAGAAATGACAAATTTCTGTTAAATTATTGACACAGAAGGGAAAATACTTTTCGCCTTTGAAGTTAACTAAAACCAAATGGGATTGTTTCCCCAAGGGAAAAGTAGGAGTTTAGCGATGATGCATCCCCTCCCAGAAATCTTTCAAATTATACATACTGTACCCTCTGTTTATATAAATATGAATTACATGATTGTGTGTTCAGGGTCATTTGTAGTTCAAATGGAAATGCAATGCTGCTAGGCGAAGGCTATGGAGAGATCGAGGGGATTCTAGGATCTGCCATTTAACCCTTTTCAAACACTGTGTGTTAAATGGCTTTGAGTAAATCTGCAAGAAAGCTTTGTCCCGGCATGAAATGGGGACACCTTAGTTTTGATGGTAAATCTGGATTTCCATGCGGCTTTAAACAAGGGGAGAGAGGACGGTCATTTCTCATTTACATGGTGTGCTCTGATTGTACATTGCTGCTGACGGTGACGACCAACAGTTTATGCTCTGCATTAAATTTGCTTATGTGTTCTCATCCAGCTGTGAAGTTCAAATTTTGCAAGGGATGTTTTCCCACATGCAGGATAACAAATTTGTCAGATTGACCTAAGGGTTGTTCTTTTCCAATTTGCCAGTGATTTCTTTTTCATTTCAGCTAACTTAATAATAGTTGCTTTAAATGTCATTAAGCCATAAATAAATTGTCTTCAGAAACGTTTTTTTCTCTGTCAGACCATCGTGTTTCTGTATGTCAGTGGAAATATGTATTTCTGGCTGGATGTCTTTCTATCTTTTAAGCTGAGAGTTTATCAAATTTCATTTCACCACAGGACATTCAGTTATGTTTTTGTTCTTATTGTATACATCTTTGGACTTCACTTTCTACTGCCTTTTGTCTCCTGCAAAATTCTCTGAGGAAACTTAGACAGAATTGATAGAGTTCCCTAATTTAGCAGCTCTGGGCAGTCCAAATATGATGCATATAAAGTAGGAATGTCGTGACTATTGCCTTGTAGACAAAAAGTTTTGTTCCCAATCTGTTCTGCCCACCAGTTTCATCAGAGTTTTCCCAAAAGCCTTGCAAGCTTTGGGTAGTCTGCGGCCTCTTTAATCTCTAAGAAGGCCTCCTCTCCACAAAATTTCCCACTTAGATGAAATTTTCTACTGCACATGGGAATTAATCATCATTGGGTACGTGTGGTGTCCCCTCCAGATTGTCAGGATCAGACTAACATATATGTTCTGTCTTCCTGAGGCCGAGAGTTAGGCTGAAGCCCTGGAAAACTGTTTGACATTGGTTTTGAGATAATTTTTAACGTGGGCAAAGAAGATATAGCATCCAGCAAGAGCTCCTGAGCCAGTGACCTCTGCAGGTGACCTCTTTTTTTGCAGTGTTGGTGGTAAGCAGGGTGCAGGATTTGTCTGGTGCATTAGAAGACGTAATTCACTCCTCTGCCCTTGCGGGTGGAGTCCTTTCCACGGTGTCTGCCGAAAGAAGTTAGGAGAGCTGTCCCTGCCTCGCAGGGGGATACAGGCTGACCGCAGAGCCAAACGCTCCTAAAAGCAGTGACCCGTACTTTCAGAGCCGGCTGCGGAAGGAATTCTGTCTTACCAAAGAGGCTTGGGACACACTAGCCTGTTACTGGCCGGGAATCTTGGGCAAGTGGCTTTTTCCACTGCTTCTGTCCTACTTGCTGCCACATGTCCCATGGTCGTTCTCCATTCTTTATAAATCATTTTAGACCGTATCAAGGGACGTGCTTACCTTTCCACTAGCAGTGAATTTGCCAGAGGCACATTGATAATGGCCTGTTAATAAAAAGCAATGCAGGTGGATACAGTTTCAGAAAGCAAAGGCGTGAATTAGATACACAGGTGTCAGTATTGGATTCACAGGTATCGGTATCTATTGACCCAACACTATATCTCTTCTGGTCTCACCTCAGGTAATGTTAGAGCCAGCAAGGTCAGTAGGCTTTTCCAGTTGAAATGGAAACAGGGCAGTTGTATCACCTGAAATTTGTAGCAGCTTCTCATTTGGAGATCACTCTTGGTTTTTGACAGATAAAGCTATGTAACTAATACAGAGGGTTTGTTTCCTGAAAGTTAGTTTTCCAGATGCTTTATCCATGTAATCCTAAGAATCTTACCCTCAACATACTTCCACTGAGCAAAATACCTGGGCTATTTAAAGCTGTGGATGGATCATTGCAAACAGCATCACACTTCTGTTCCTTCTTTTGCTAAAGGCAGTAAGAAATCTGCTGCAGGCTTCTAAACCAGTTTGATGTTGACTAACGAAAGGTGTAGGCTAAGAGCTGTACACTGGTTTTAAAGTACTAGCCTGTTGAGAATATGGATTGCATTTTGTGACTCTCTACTCTCCGTGTGTAGAATCTGCAGCATCAAATAAGAGCCATGAGTATAAACTGGCCATGAATAACTTCAGGCTGGAAATAGGAGGGTTCCCAGTATGAGAGCTCTGGGCTTCTGGAGCTGCTGGAAATAGGAGGGTTCCCAGTATGAGAGCTCTGGGCTTCTGGAGCTGCTTTGCAATAGGAATAATGGGGGCAAGAACAAACTGACTAAATATTTGAAAGATGAATCATGATAAATTAATAAACAGGACAGTATGAAATGAGTATGCTAGGAGTGTAAAACTCTGTGGGCTGGTCATGGGACACGATCACAGGAGTTATTTCTCTACTCAGGAATCCGTGATTCTCGGTGCTTAGCACTGTCCATTTACGCCTAGTTATCATAGAGATATTGCAATGTGAAGTTCGAGCACAATGGGAGAAATCAAGCCAAGCTGTTAAGCAAGATGATATTCTATCAGTTATTGTTCTCTATCCTTACTGTAGCAACAGGGTTATAGGGCTGTGATACCTAGCCAAAACCATAATGCAGAAAAGAATTTGACTATGTGAATTCAGTCAGTGGTCATATTGGCATTATCCAGCATTTTCCCATCACCCCTCTACTCTAATCTTTGTATTTTATATAATGGCATTGAGTTCCTTCTGCAGGCCAGTATCCAGCCCCCTCTAACACTCCCAGCTCAAACACATCCTCTCCACATATTCTTGCACTCTGAGCTCAGCTACAGTAGCCATGGTGGTCTTCAGCTTAAGTCCTCTGAAATCCAGCACTCTCTCTCCCCTTTACCATCTCCCTGCAAACCCTTTGTAGCCTGCCTGGTTCTCACCAGCCAGAAAAAAATGACAAGATACTCTTTGTCAGTAAAGAGATGTTAGGAAGAACCAAGGTAGGTAAGAAATACAGAGAGAAAGATCCAGCCTTTTGAAAATCCTATCTGGGCATTTTACAAACACTTTCACATTTGCGCAGTAGCATGCTGAACCTTACCTCTGTCATCTCCTCCATTATTTAACACTACAACTTTAGTGAAACACTTTCTTAATGAGCCACAGTAGAAGAAGTAATTACTTTTGGCTGGGTATTTATCAACGGTAATTTAAATGTTGTTTTGTCCTTTGTCAGATTTGCACATTAATTCAAAGCTCAGTTCAATTCTGAAGAGTAAATCAATGGAAAAGGCAGTGAGAAAAGCTTCATGTCTATGGACTTCCTTGCTCAGTTTACAAGTAAAAATGGAGTGTTTTTTCTAGCTGCTAATACCTAAAAATCTTACCCTGCTCTGGGAAAGTCGAAGAGGGTTCTCTCCGCTATCTATGTGACGACCAGTAACAAAGTCCCTATTATCCAAACTGCGGTTTGTGCAGCTGCATTGTCTAAAATAGAGATTTTCAGCTTGTGATGCTCTGATCTTAGGGACTTCACAGATGGCTTCTAAGCCTCTGTGAAAAGTGACTAAGAAAAGTGGAAGTGGGTTTGATAATAGGCTTAGATTTATTTTCAGAGCTGCGCTTTTCCTACTGGGGCAAAAAAACCCCCACAACTAACTTTAGCAATCTGCAAATTAAAAAAAAAAAAAAAATTTGTCTAAGTTTTATCCTACAGTCACATGGATGTTAACAGCCAAAAGACTAACAGACTTTACACAGCTGTTACTGGGGAGAGATGTGGGGCTGTGTAGCTGCACCTGAGGATGTATTTGGGTTTGCAGTTGTATTTAGCCCATGCAGGGAAGCTTCCATGTCGGAGTTTCTAAACACAAATCTGTTAACTCTTGCTTACCATCAGTTAAAACCTGGCATTGGGTGGGTGTTTGTTGGGTTACCTTTTCCCTCATACAGGTCTGATTAAATGGGACTGGTTCTCATTCCGTTTTATTACATCGATAGGTCTTCGGGATGTATCGCGCTAGAGCAGTCTCCAGCTTCTAGGAGCTGAGCTAGAAGTTAAGGCTGCCTACGCCTTCAGCTGCAGGCAGCTCCAGAGAGGGCAGGAAGCACAGCTTCATCCTTGAGCCAAAGCAGGGCCATCACGAGCCACAGCTGCGTGCAGTGAGCAAAGAGGTTATAGCAGGAGGAGCAGGCTTGCTCTTCTCGTTGTGCTGCAGGCTGGACACCGTTGGGTCCCCATAGGCACCCCAAGGAACAGGCCGTGTGGTCTGCTCCTTGAGGAGATGAAAAGAAACTTGTAATGGGTACAGGAGCTAATGCTGAACCCTGCAAAGAGCAGTGTTTGTGTAGCAGGGCTGTGACCTTCTTGCTGGGCAGCTCCTGTGGCTGTTTGTACAAGCAAACCGTACTAATAAAAACAAAAACCGGTCAAAACAAATCCAGGATCAGCATGCACAGCTGATGTGCAATGGCTGCAAACAGAATTACTGCAATACAAAAGCTTGCAAATACTCTAGGTCAGGCACAAGTCTGACGTCTTGGATGAAATCTGTGTATCCTCCATCCTGTTTAGCCACCGAAGTGTGTTTTTGTGGAATTAAGTTCTTCTATAAAAACAGTATATAAATGTATGTATACATATTTTTTTTTTTTTTTAAATTTCAATGGCATTCTACCTCACAAAAGTTTTTTTCCTAAGCAGAGGCTGTTGAAAGAAGCAGGTATACAGTGTTGGTAGGCTTGAAGTATCTCTGGAGATACCCTCTTTGGAGGAAAGAGCTCTTTGGAGTCCTCTGCGTCACTTCGGTGCGCTTTTGAGGAAATGTCTATAGAAGAGGCAAATGCTGAATATCTAAAATGGTGTTAGATTCACAGTCTCTTCTGTGTACATGTGCACACACACTGATTTTACGTAGGCAAAACCTTTATCTTGCTGCAAATTGCATTCTTAAACCTAAAGGCCTCTGGTTTACATGTGCTCTAGGTTTACAAATGTAAGGTTGCAAACCCACCTGAGAGTAAGACCTAATCCCTCATGATTTGCCACCTTTACTTTTTATTCTGTCAGCTTTTTTAATTGCTAGCTTTTTAAGGCAAGCTTGAAAAAGAAACAGCCTTACAATGACTTCAGTTAATATAGTGATAAGTGCAGAGGCTGAATTTGAATGGACCTTGAACACGTGGCAATCTTAGCAAGGGACTTTGTTAATATATAGTAATCCAAGATGACTGTAAATTACAATCACTCAGAGCCGTCAACAGGAAAAGAAAGAGATAATTTGCAAATGCTGTTTTGCTGGGTTTGGGAAGGGATGTGAGAAAAGACCATCATTTTGTCTATTCTGCAGTGGACAGAATGAAGCCGTGATGCTGCTAAAAAGGCTGAATGTACTAAAAGGAAAACAAAGGAGAATCGTTTATTAGGTCAGTTAAATACTCCAAGTAATTAGTTTTAACGTAGTGATAAAAGTATATTTTCAATTTTCTATTTTGAACACACAAATTTACAGTGGCAATAGGTAAAAGACATGTTTTAAAAGATACTAAAATGCTTGTTGCACAGAAGTATACTCATACACATGGGATTTTCTGAAGTACTTAAATTGCCTGATTCCTATTTAAATTGATGGGAACTCCTGATGTGATTTTGGAAATTCTTCTAGTGCCTCACAGCATGCTTGGTCCTTAAATATGTTTAAAAATCAAGCCTAAATGACTGAACTAATATTATTTGATCCACTTGTTTACTACCTGAGAGGAATAACTTAAAATTTTCTGTTGGATTTAAGTTTATGACTAATATTCACAGAGGTCGCGGTCACCATACGGGTGTCAGAGGCTACCAGGGCAGGTATCCCCCAGAAAGAACAGTGGTGTGCTTGGGGTGATTTGGCCACGGGGTCAAAGGGAGGAGAGTTAGGAGGTGCTGGCTTCCTACACGTGAGGGATGGGGACTTCTGCATCCACTCCGGAACAAACAGAGGAGACCAAAACAGGACCAGCAAGGCTTTTGGAGCAATAGCAGGGGAAGTTGTGGAAGCAGTTTTTCAGACCCGTTTTGAGGGCAGGCTGTGATTTCAGTAGCTGGTTCCGTTAAACCAGCTCTAATAGCCCCCAGTGCATTCCTGGCGATAGCCACACTCAGTTTTTCCTGCTGCTCCAGTCCCTCCAGCTCTTGCATTGATTGTATCTTAGTATTCTTCTGCAGGTCTTTCCATTTTCTCTACCCTGGAAAAGATTCAAAAGCTTTTCTACAGTGCTACCATGACATAGGATGTTTCATTTATGCAGTTACTGTTAATTTAAATCAATCAACTGTTTATTTAAATTCCACATACCTAGCAACTGTAACTACAACTAACAAATATTCCTAAACTTAAATTCTGTCACTTTTTCCAGCAAAAATAGTTTGTGCACAGGCAATGAAAATGGAAATTAAAAACATTAAATGTGTTTAATTAAAGTTATGGCACAAGGACTATGATAGCTTATCCACAACTAAAACTAAAGATAATTTCCCATTTTAATAAACAAACAAAGCAAACCCTTTGTCCCAGTGTTTTCCATACCGCATCCTTTGAAGTCAGAGATGTCTGGGAGAACCTGTGAAAGCACAGTGCATAAAAGCATATTATTGAAGTATTTTCTTTTGTTGTCCGTGTGGGAAGTATGTTATGGAGGGAGCGAGTTGGAAGATTGTGGAGTCTTGGCTGGGTTTTGCAGAAGCAAAGGGAAGTTTGAGGACCAGGCTGTTGGGAAGAGGTAGGGCTCAGGGAAGCGGGGAGAAAGGCTCAGTCCTGCAGACTTGTGCAGCTTCCTGTGCTGGCAGAAATACTTAGTCCTGTTCGCTCTGTTATTTCGAGCAGTAAAGCCCACGTCATTTTTGGAAGGGGCCTGGGACGAGAGACAAGTAGCCGTACAAAAACTGCTGGAAATTATTTGGGAGCTGGGAAGTGTTGGATCTCTGTCTTTTCATTTCCTGACTCTCTTCTTTGGAGAGTGGCGTTTTCATGGCTGGTGCATGTTCTTGACTTTCCCACTGGGCCACACGTCTGGAGCTCATACCTTCTCCCATGAAGGCATGCTCACCAACGAGTGGACGGCCGCACTTAATAACTGTCGGGGCAGTTGGCAGCTTCTTACCAAACATGTATGTATTTGTATCTCATTGGTCATTTGCCAGGAAATTTTAAAGAGTCTACACTGTTTTGAGACACTTCAAGAAAAAATATTTGCTTAAGTGCGAGAAGGGGAGAACTGCAGGCTGTCTCATACGGGAAATCCCCCTGATGTTTGGGAAGTCTTTTGGTGGGAGATAAAGGGAGGTTTTGATTAGTCGTTGTTACTAGTATTTACTTAGTGTATCTGAGCTGAATTTTCTTTAATTCATGCGTGGCTTGAACTAAAAAAACCCCAACCTTTGTGAAGAGTTGTCATGTTGCAACTGTACTTCACAGCACAGAGAGTTGTGCACTCTGACTTAAGCAGCCAAGGATTTTATTGATGACACTGTAGTACAGTCAACACACGGGCCTCTATGTAAAGGAAGTAGTTCATCAAGGATATATCTAATTGTTCATTTGTTAGCAGCCTGGTGTGTTCTAATACTTTCTTGGATCTGAGTTATGGTCAGATATTGAAGATGATGACGACCATAGGGTGCCTGGGAATACAAAGCACTTTCACCACACTGGTTTCAATATGTTGTCATGTTATAATTATTATAGTTTATTCATTGTCACTAACCTGGTTAAATATTTGAGAACAAAGTGGTGTGGTTATATAAAAGTTCGTGCAAGAAAACACAGCTCTCAAGATCTCTTTTAAGCGCTGCTGTTGTCATCTGCAGTCCCCTTTGATCCCAACCACGTATCTGCATAGTAGCTCTGAGGATCTGTGAACCATTTCTCCCTTTCTCCCTGTTTCAGATTGCGGCTGATGCTCGTTGGAACAGTTCAGAGCATCTCTTTGAAGAAACATGGTGGTGACAGTGGCTGATCAAAACCCAAATGCTCAAAAACATTGGAGGGGAGAGGAAATCCATATGCCAGAATCCTGTCACAGCTTGAATCTGTTATTGGAGGAAAAATAGGCTAACAATTAGGGCCCTGGTTGGGATTCAGGAAGCAGGATTCAGCCCTCAATTTCCCATTTAACCATGGAAGGACTGTTTCATTCTCCCTATTCCTTAGTTCTCCAGGTGGAAATGGGTCTTTTCGTTCTCACAGAGGCATCATTAAGTGTTGGGACACCTAGGCACTCTGATGATGGTAGGAGCTCAGATGGGTGCGATTGGAGACGTGAGGTGGGGATGTCCTCTGGTGTGTGAGTGATTCAGCCCCAAATGATGCCTATTGGTAGGACAGGGGATGGTTGTGTGCTTGCTGCTTGTAACTCCTGAGAGTTACTTCGGTGTCAGAGCAGAGTGAGGTAACTTACCAAGTCACAGAGCAGCCACATGGAAGACAACACTGACCCTTTGGAGCTATTCCCAGCAACATCAGCTCATCTCAGTGTGTAATTATAATACAGCCCTTATCTGGAGAGTTCTTATGGGAAAGCAGCTCTTACTCCACGGATTATAGAGATTCCCAGCAGGTCTCTGTTTTTTACTTCTGACAATGTAAAGAGGATGTGAGCTGGAAACTCCTACTCCTCCGGCAGCGTTGGCCCAATGATTTACTAATTTACAGCTTCTATAAAATGCTGTTGATGCCACTGGGTCTACAAAAATGTATTTCAAGGCATAATATGGACCAATGTGGGTGCATTTTCAGCGCTGGAAGCCTGTGAAGGAATGGGCACTGTCTGAGTCTAGGAATCCAGGCTGTGTTCATACTACTGATGAATAACTTGGAAATGAGTATCAGATATCACTGGTGGGAGGAAAACACAGAAGCTGACACTGTCATTTTCAGAGTGGTTTCTATAAAATTAATCTGCAATTGACACTATATGTAACTTTTTGCCTCTTCAAATGTGAATCTGAAGGGCAAATACTAAAAAAACCTTCTAATGATAGTGCTTAATTGTGCAGACCATTCCTGGCATTAACCTAATTCAAAGAAAGAGTCTATGATAGCCATACGCTTTTGTTCTTGAAAAGGGTTCCTCTGGTTGCCAGTGGCACTGTCTGACTGCCCAAATGAAGTGATGCGCCAGGAGCTTTGGATCACAGTCCAGGCAGGCAGCCTGGAGCCCTCACCTCGCCAAGAAGTGCTCCGCACGGCCGAGGTTACTGCTGAGCGACCGGCGCAGGGAAATAAAAGGGCTTTCCTGTGGCCCTTTTAATGGTGCCACCTTTAGGGCTTGCTCTGTGAAGACTAGCCTATGCAAAAATACTGATATAAGTGATAAAAATAATTTGTCATTTCTATTTTTAGGGAAGGGATTGAACACTTGTTTGCAGAGTCCAGCCTCGCAGGGCCCTGAATCCAAAACTGAGGCCTCTTGGCCCTTTCGTGATGCAAACTAATTTAAAATATACATCTGGCACAGTGCAAAGAGAGAACATCCAACATCTGTTGCATTCCATTATCTTGCCTTGCTGCTATTAGACTATTATTAGTATTTAAACTAAATATATCTTCCTGCAGGCTGCTAACCATAATATCTCATTCAACTACCCACTCCTTTCATTGCCATGAACTGTTCTGAACATTACATAAATGAAACTGGGATGTCACTTGATGGACTGTTATCATATTTTATTGCTTTATTTTATTTTAAATGGGAGGAAACAAAACTTGCCAAATGTTGTCGTATGGTTTGAAGAAAATTAACTGGATTTCCCTATCGTTTCGGGCGAGGGAAGCGAACAGAGGCTTTTCTAATGGAGATCAGCTGCAGGCGTTTGGTTCCACACTAACAAGCGCCCATATGCTGTCACTGGTGTATAGGTTTTGTCTTGGGGCTGTAAGACTCTAGAATGACTAGTTTGTTTTTTTTTTAAACTGTCTTTTATAATTAATTATCTGCCTCCTCTATCTCTTCAAAGCCGAGTGAAATAAAGACGTCGTAAGAGACTAGAATTACTCTAAGCAAGAAGTTAGTTTAGAAATGTTTCCCTCCCAAGTCGAACGCTGTGTTTCCACTGGGAGCTCTGCCCAGCAGTTAGAAAAAACTGCCCAAAACCTCGGGTAGCCTTTTGAAATGAGTCATGTTTTTAATTCACATCACCACAGATTGAAGCCACGAAGGATGCTCACAAAGCAGCCAGCCTGCACTGTAGTTTGGCAGACGCTCGTGCTATGTCCGTGCCCGTACACCAAGCGGTGCCCCCTTACGTTGCGAGATCCTGGGACTGGATCATCCGCACGGTTGAACGCAGCCGTCTTGGGCATTATTTTGGCCTGGGACAGGTAGCGCCGTCTTAAATGGTTCCCGAGGCGGGAGGATGCTAGCGCAGACCAGTGGCGGTCCCGGGGAGTAAGGGAGCAGTGGTGTGGATGTGAGCCTTCCCTGCCCGGGAGTCCGTCCCCAAGAGCAGTCCCGATAACGTTTAATTTCGAAGCAGGGGAAGTGAGGGTCCTAGCCGTGTCTTCAGGGGCTGCCCCACCACCCCAGCCCAAATAGCTAGAGGGTAGCCACAGTGCTCCAGCTAGAAAGCCTGGGCACAGCATCACACTAATGCAACTGTGCAGCTTCTGGTGTCTCAGCTGTGGCGTTCAGAGTTACACTGAATATCTCAAAAGTGCCTGGAAATGTCCTTTTAATTGCTTGTTTCTGAGGCTGTTGGTTTTTTGCTGGAAGAGTCCCCTGGCACATAAGCTATTTGAAGTCGGCCGTGTGTCAGTCTGACAGCAAAGGATGAGTAAGGTGCAGAGACCTTGACCTGAACGTGACCGTCTGTGGTACAGAAAAGGGAATGCGGCTCTGGATCTGCTGTAGCAGCTCTCCCGTCTCCCCAAAACTCCTCTGAGCTGAGCTGCCTTCCCAGCGCAGGCAAGGTGCTCCTACACACTGGAGGTACTTGGTTTTAAGCTAATCCTATCTTCCAGTTGACATTATTTATTTATCATTTTACATTATTTATTATAGTACTGTACTTGTTAAATATGAAAGCAGTACCGATATGTTAGGGGTTACTCTTTCCACCCCAAGCAAAGACCCACGCGGACCCAGAGTAGATCAGCTGCCCAGGTCTCTCCCGAACGGCTCGCAGGGGCCGCGGCTGGCAAGGGCAGGTCTTACCTGCTTTTCAGTGCCACGATTGCAAGCCTGCACCCACAGTCGTGCTGACCTGCGTGGGTGTGGGTCACCCTCCTAGCTGGAGGGAGCAGTCGCACTGCGTTACGGCCCAAGGACACAGAGCTGCCGTGTCCCCGCTGGCTTCCCCAGCTTGAGCATCGGCAGCCGCAACCCCCCAGCCTCCATCCCCTCGGGGCT
>NW_010540692.1:23533-31336 GCF_000687285.1 Phaethon lepturus
CTGCATCCCCTCGGGGCTTGGCCAGGTCTGGGCTGCCAGCGTCCCCCAGAAAGGATGGAGGCTCTGGAGCTTGTGTGTGAGCTGGCCGAGACAGAAAATTTGAGCTCTGCTTTGGGCCAACAGTGCAACAAAGACAAGCCTTGCGTTACAGGCGTGCTGTTGCTCTGGAAACTTGAAGCCTCCCATAAGCAATGCAATTACTAGCTGGTTATCACTTTTGATTCACCAAGGAGGAGATTTTGCTAATTTAGTGAAGGCTAAGAACACAGAGATAGATTTTTTTTTTTTTTTACAAGGCTTCCTCCTAATAGCCTTTAAAGAACCGTATTTCTTTCTCTGTGATTACTGTAGGACCTACCTCCAGAAGGTAAATGCATAAAATATTTTCTATCAGACTGTAAACGTTTCCTGTAGAAAGAAAAAAGATGGCTCTCTTTTCTGAGTTACCTCATCTTGAGCTGGCATGGAAACTTGTTTAGTGCACAGTAGCAGCTGCATCTCTTCAACTAAAATTGATATACGACTGCCGCTTACCTCAGCTCTTCTCCTGACTTGCTAACAAAATGATTATTGCAATGTGCACCTCAAGTCTAAATGTTAAATGGTGTTTGGGAACAACACACGAGTTCCCCTTTCCTCCTGGCTGAATTAGTTCCCTTAAGAAACTAATCCCTAAGGCTCTTAGCCATGACAGGTGTTGAAAAATATCCTCTTTGGGGGATGAGGGAGTGTTTTGTTCCTGAAGTATGAAAGAAAAGGCTTAGCTATAAGACAATAGGGTTTGAAAAGTTTTTTAAGCCGCTAGAGTTCTTGATGTCTAAAAATCCCTTTGAAGACTCGCTGTCTTGTGCAGTGTCCCTTCTGAGACCCTGCTTTACCCTAAAATACCTGTGTTTGGATTGGCGCTGTATGAGGCGTCTTTTAAAGCGAATGTGAATGAAGCCGAGTGGCACCTACTTGATGCCCATATGCAGGAAATGTGTTTTAGCCCCAGAGCCTGGGGAGGCCACAAGGCAGAAAACGCCTTGGTGGCAGCTCTGCCGCAAGAAGGGGGTACGGCGAGATGGAGACGGCTGAGGACGGGAGAAGGCACTGAGCCACCCGCCGCGCTCCCCGCAGCTGCCCTACCCCAGCGGCGGACGTCCGTCGGGGTCACGGTGGGATGGGTGTGAGACCGCTTGGCTTTCTGGTACCTACACAGCTTCTGAGCCTAAGTGCAGCAGGGAACGATCTCCGACATTTATTTTTAGAGGGTGCTTAGGGACTTTGAAGACTGACCCCTGTGTGCAAATAGGTGAGGGAAAAGCAGTCCGAGTACAGCCGCCTCTACAACGGGATACTGCTGGGAACGGCGTTTGTATTTTCAAACTTAAATAATCTGGCAGTCCCTGCTGTGGCCTCATGCTATTTGGGTCTATCCCAATTTTATTGAAAAGTGTTGTTGAAAAGACATATTTTGCACACTGGTTAGAGCAGACCTCGTCAGAGTTACTTTAAATAAGATTTCAGAACTTTTTTTTCCTAGTTTTGTTCTCTCTCGGATATTTTCCAGTCCCATTCTGCAATATTTGTTAGCAATTTTAACAGCTGTTCTTTCCATAATTATCATCACTGGTCTTGCTGCTTTGTTTTTTTTTTTTTTTCTGTTCCAAAACAAAAGGTGATGACCAGGCCCTGTTTTGTATCTCAAAAATACACTTTTTCCTTTGTCTGTACAAAAAAGTGTAGTATCTGTGAGAAAAATCTGAACCCCATCCTTATGCCTAATTCTAATAACTGGCTAATGCAGAGTCCTGCACTATCTTGGGAGTCTTTCCCCTTTCAAGAAAACATGAAGACTTAAAACAGAAACCCAAGTGCATTGGGCATACAGCTCATAATGGATAGATTGGTTGGATTAAAATCTTCCTAAACTCATGAAAAGTTAACTGCCATTTGATAACACATGGCACATTCTGAAACTATAAATAGTATGTGAAACCATTCATATTTTTCCAGCTTACCAGTTTCTTTACTCAATTGCAATGGCTTTTACGAGCTCACGGAGCTTACCGTTTGAAATACCCACTGGCACAAGGGCAGAAATGGCAGCTCCTACAAGCTTTGAAGGGGCTTCCGGTGGTTGAAGGAGGGCTCTTCTGTTAATTCAGCCCCTTCTGTTAATTTTCCAAGGTTTAAAACTGAACTGGCCTAATAGAAAAAACCTTTCTGCTTCTGTGTGTCTCTATGCAAAATGAACAAACATAAATTAATTGCCTAAATAAAAATGTAAGCCAGAGTTAGGGTTACTAATACATGTTTATTAATTTAAAGCATTAGAACACAAATCCAGATCAAGCAGTTGAAAATGCAGGGTCTGGTAAAGATCTACATATGGACTCCCCTTTATCTCTTCATCCTTTCCCACCCTTGGCCGATCATATAGACATTTTGGCATCCATTCATTACACCTCACGTAAGCCTAAGGTCTACCTGCTAAAACCACAGTCTTCCAGTTCGTCCTCACAGTATGAGCTACCCCAATCAGCGTTTAATGTCTTCTGCTCCGTTCTCCAGACGATGTACACGGAGGGACATGGGCTGGTGGCTCGCCAGCCGACACCAGCCAAGGCTGGCATGAGGACCTTTCCTCCCCTCGCCGTCTCTTTTTGCAGCACTCACCTGCTCGCAGCCAGGTGCCTCCTAGTTTTCATTGTTCAGAAGAAATTCAGCCCCTTCTCTGAGAGCCCACTGCAGGACACCAGCTCCAGCTGAAGCCGTCTACGCAGACGGGACGCGGCACTGCCTCGTTGGTACCAGTGTCATCGTCACACAACAGTCGTGGGCTTCTCTGCCCAGCGGCAGAAGGTCTGACGGCAGCACAGGTATGCCTGCAGCCCAGCTTGTATGGGTCGCAAGATGCATCTTTGCTGCTGTTGTTACCTGTGGCAGCTGTATGCAGGCTACAGGTAGACTCTTACCTTGTGTTGGCCGATATATTTCTACATTTCCTGGCCTTTCACTTACTTTTTGTACGTAGAATTGAGATTGGTGTAACTTCCTTTCTAGTTTACTAGGTCCAATTCACAGCCGGTACAGAGCAGTTTTTGCTGTTTTGCTTTTATAGTCGATGGTTTACTTTCCCCCATTTTAAACAGAAAAAGCATTACTAGTAAAAATAAAATGAAAAGCGAATACCACGAAAAGACTCAGAGAAAATATATTAATGATATGAAATATTAATATTTATTTAATTGCTGCCATTTCAGGTCACTTTCCCTTAATACTTGATACTGCTGACTTCAAATAAACTTTAAGCTATAATTGTTCACACGTAAGTATATACTTGATCAGGTGGAGGTGGTGGCCAGGGTTGGAAGAGAGTTGGAATTGTTTGTGAAATGCATACTGGGACTTACTTCACTTTGTTTGCTTTTGCAAGGAGAGAGTCCAGTCATGCTGTTGAATTAATATTTATAACCATTTTTTCAAGTGTTCTGATCTGGGAAATCATCATTGTGTATTTTTAGATGAGATTTCTGAGTAAAGAAACTAGTGGTTTGGTATGTGCAAATAAGATGTTGTTACTATTTTTCAACTGTCCCTACTTGCGGTGGGGAAAGTAAGTTCAGCGAAAGGAAAAATTTGAGCTTTCATAGCAAATACTGTTTTTAGCCTGCTTCAATCTTTGAACCAAGATTATGAAATTCCCATTTCACAAGCAGACCTTGGAAACCACTAAAATTAGGAGTACACTAAAATTAGGAGGCATGTTTGGATTTTCAACCTCTCCAAGTGCAGCACTGGAAATAGTCCATTCCAGCTATGTCATTATTGTACAACATAGGGGTTTGGGTTTTTTTTAGAAAGCAAACGTCATTCTTCATTACTTACAGCTCTTCCACGTTGCTTTAAAAAACTTTTAAAAACTTTTTTTGCCTTTGCTTGGCAAAATGAGTGCGAAGACAGAAGCTGCCCTTACTGCAGCGTCCTTGCTGACCCCCTAAGCGCAGTAGCCTGGGTTTGTCGCAGGCGACGGTTCAGCTGGGGGGAAGGTGGGAATGCGAAGCTATAAAAGTCAAATGTTTTTTCTGTTTTCAGGAGGCGGAGAAGGGATCCGTAGAGTAGTACGTTCTACACTATATTCAAAAGTATATTATTAGTCCTGAAAAAAAATTCAGTTCAAGGTGTATCATTTTGCGAGAGTCGTGTAATCCTGGTACCTGGGAAGTTGTACACCAAAGAGCGTTGACAAAGGTTTTGCAGGTACTTCCTCATGAATACAGATGAGGTGGTGTATTTTAAGGTGTAGTAATGGAACCTCTCTATTTTTGTTGGTGGTTTTTTTTTTTTTATTTTTTTTTTATTTTGAAAGCTTCCATTAAATTACCATTTTACAATTTCAGTGCTTCTTCATATGCCTGTAATTGCCCCTTGCAACTCGGGCATAAAACAACCAAGAAAACCTAATTTGCTTAAATAAGAGCGAGGAACCATTTGCTAAACGAAGACAACCGGAAACCCAGCGAATCCTTTTCGATTAGACACAAGTATCTCAGCTTGTGATTGCACACAACCTAAACACCGGCACTGCCAGAAGAAATCAACTACTGTCGTTAATCCTTGCTGGCACCACGCTGCTTCTTGGAGCGGGAGTCCCATGGGGTACGGGCTCTGTTCGCAGCGATACGTTCCCCACAAAAGCACTGAGCAGGTGCAGGGTTTTTGAATAGGGACTGGAGTTCAGCGCAGGGGCAGAAAAATAAATAAGGATTTTTCTGGGGGAGGTAGGAGACCTCTTTGAATTATTAGGGTGGGGGTTTTTTTGTTATTATTGTTGTGTTTTGGGGTTTTTTTTAGAGAAAAAGGAAAAAAAGTTTTACGACTAACATACCAATCAGGGAAACTTCCAGGAACAGACCCGAGTTTCTCCACGTTGCCACCAGATGTCTGTCATGAGCAGGGAGAGCTGCTGACCTGACCGATACCCAGAAGCCTGTATCCACAGCATTTTTGAAGACAGTGAAAGGAAAGTTTTGAGTGAAAGTACATGTTACTGCACGGTTTTGGATGGTGGATGTGCTACGAAGGCTCGTTGGCAAGCGAAAAATTCTCCCGGTAGCACTACAATATATGTTTAATTAACTCTTAAAACACGTGTGTCGGCCTGCAGCAGTTGCTGAACACAGTGGCTTTGCACTCCTCCAGAGAATTAGGTATTCAGCTCTCATGGGAAGTCTTAAAATCCTTCGCAGAAACTTGCCCTTTCAGATGGCAGGAATACCCAAAATCTGTCGCTGTAGGTGACCTCTGTAAGAAGACTTAATTCTTTCCCCCCTCAGCGTGTTGCTGAGTGACGTGGTGGCTTTCCTAGGTCTGACAACATCAGCTGAAACCCCGGGTAATGCATTCACCTCTACAGGTGAGAGGCATTTCCAGGGAGGATTAGTGCATATCTCTGGGAAGGACTGCTGAAAAAAAGCCAAAGACTTAAATTAAACTTAACAAAAGGTGCAATGACTTCCTAAGGAAGGTGTTAGCTTCCTAGCTACACATGGGAAGTTACCTTAAGAAGAAGGTAACTTCACAGGGAAGGTTTGCTGTGTCCCTGTCCCCAGACTGCATCAAACTCAGATCCCCAGATTCTGCCAACTGTAATTACAGCTGCTATTTGTTGCAGTAACCCCTATGCAAATGGCAATATTTCAAATATGTTTCTTTCAGAATAAAAACATATAGGTGATACACATTTGAGCATCAGAGAAGCAGAAACACCCAGCAGCTGCCCTGGATTTTAATGCTGTCTGTTGCTAAATGTGCAGCATCTCTGTCCGACTTCAAGAGGAGTTGGGGGCACTTCAGATGGAAGGGTTCATTCTTCAGAGATAACCGTATAATGGGACACTTCCCTCTGTTGCTGTCAAAACAGGAAGCGGAGGCTACAAAGCTCTGTTGGAGAGAGCAACAGGAACTACAGCCGAACAGGCTCAGGAACTGGGATGTGAACGGCACAGAAGCAGCCGCTCTCTTCCCTCACCACCTGCAGGATAAATACCTGCCTGGGAAATCTCCCGTACTGACACCAGGGCTCCTGTGCTTACTCCCAGCCTCCAAATGTCATAGAATAGTTTGGGTTGGAAGGGGCCTTTAAAGGTCATCTAGTCCAACCCCCCTGCAATGAGCAGGGACATTTTCAACTAGAACAGGGTGCTCAGAGCCCCGTCCAACCTGACCTGGAATGTTGCCAGGGATGGGGCATCTACCACCTCTCTGGGCAACCTGTGCCAGTGCTTTACCACCCTCATTGTGAAAAATGTCTTCCTGATGTCTAGTCTAAGTTTACCCTCTTTTAGTTTAAAACCATTACCCCTTGTCCTATCGCTACCAGCCCTGCTAAAAAGTCTGTCCCCACCTTTCTTATGAGCCCCCTCTAAGTACTGGAAGGCTGCAGTAAGGTCTCCCCAGAGCCTTCTCTTCTACAGGCTGAACAACACCAGCTCTCTCAGCCTTTATTCATAGTGTTCCATCACTCTGATAATTTTTGTGGCCCTCCTCTGGACTCCTCCAACAGGTCCATGTCTTTCCTGAGGTGGCTATAAAATGCCTCTTTGGTGGGCTGGGAGCCTGGTTTTTCCTCGGGGGCTCCCATACAACCTCGCAGGACAGGGGTGTTCCTCACCTCCTTTCCGGCAGTGAGCCCTCCTTGTCCCATTTAATCAAACCAGCCCCATTGCTCTAAACTGAGAAAAGTGAATAAATGAATAAGCAATACAAAAGTTTCCCTGGGCATCATCTTCCCCACTCCTTAGGGGATGACACAGACCTCTTTAATAGAAGGTAGTGGGGTCCAGCATAGCAAAAGGAGTGTGTTGGGTCCATGCTGTTACATGCACCCTCACTTCCAAATTCTGAGTATATTCAGATATCTGTAAAAAGGGGGGACAGCTGCAAAAGCAACTTCCTTCCCCAACCCTGGATATCTATGCTCAAAACTCCTTAAAGATGCCCCTTTTTCCTGCTTTTAAATAGTCAGTATTATGGTGTTCCCTGACTGATGCAGTTAAAACACCCATCTGTAACCTTACTTTGACATAAGTGAATGCTCGGTGTCTCCACCTCTGAAAATAACATATTCTGTCTTGAATATTCTCAGCTGTGTCTCTGGGAAACTGAATATGAGCTTATTGCCAAATTCTGATTCTAATAAAGTTAATGGAAATTTTGCCAGTGACTTCAAATGGTCCAGATACTATTGTGGGGGCCAACTCCTGTGAAATTATCCCAGTTCAAACCCAGAGCAATTGCACTGATTTCAGTGGGGCTAGCCTGGATTTACTCATCCAACCTGAGCAAGATCCGTGAAGTCAGAGACCAGCACATGGAAGAGCTGCTTCTCGCTCAACCTAACAGCCGTATGAGAGTGCTGGATGGTGTTTTTTGTTGGGCTTTTTTTCACCCCGCTTCTATGAAAGGGCTGAAATCAGAGCCACAACTTTAGACCTCTGCTGTAGGAAGGAGTATGTTCTTTGACAGCCGTACAACCTGTTTCATGGTGCAGACTGGTACTTCATGGACCGGGGCGGCTGGAGGGGTGTACCTGCACTTTGCCACTTCCCGATGCTACGCGCTCAGCTGTGCGACGCATTCCCGAAAAAAAAAGCTACGGGATGCTGTAAACTGTTAAAGTGAACTGTGAGGCTTCCTTCAGATTTAGAATAGGTAGCACTCCACCTATTTGCAGGACATATAACCTACCTCCTCTTAAGGGCTGGGAGCGGGAGGGGTGGCCGAAATCCTACTTCCAGCAAGAAGCCAGCCAGCAGA
>NW_010540693.1:0-48996 GCF_000687285.1 Phaethon lepturus
GGTGCCTCAGCGGCCAGCCGAGGGTGAGGAGCGCTGACCAGCGGCGAGGCATCAGGAGGACGAAGATGAATCCTGTGTTTGTGGTGCCAATTAAAATAAATGCCCAAGCTTAATAAATATCACTGAAGTGATGGCAGCAGGGGTGTGTGTGTGTGTGCCGGTGTAGGTTCTGAAGCTCTCTTCAAGGTGTCTTCTGAGTAAGAGACATGGAGGAAAGAGCAGTTTTAACTCAGTAGCAACCATCTATCTTCAGCAACTTTTGTATCTAAATACAGAAATGAGCCAAAAGGGGTCTTTATGGGTAGTGTAAGTATTTGCCTTTTTCAGGTTTCAATGCTATTAGAGCTTACTACACTTCTCTCTTCCTAGCTTGCCCTTGATTCCAGGCCAGGTTCTCATGTACCCAGTGCTAGGCCAACCAGTGGAGTCTCTTTACAGTTACTCTATAACTTTATTTAGGGGAGGGAGATAACTTTTTACTAAACTGTAGAATGATATTTTTGTTTATTTTTTTGTTTATTTTTTTTACATTTCTTCTGTTGTTAGTGTTGCCAGAAGACTCGTGCTTTGTGGTGGTCGAGGGGAGGGAAAGAACAGTTTTGCTAACAGACCTTCTCTTTGAACTATTTGCTCAGACAAAGCAAAGGATGGTTGAAAATTTGTTTGTTTGCTTTGATTTTCTTTAAAGAACTATGTCAGTTACTATGGCTTATAGGCCAAAGAATTAAAATGAGGGGGAGCAGAGAGCGAGGTGCTGATGTCTTCCCTCTGGTGTCTGGTGATGACAGGACTGGTTTACAGCTGCCTCAGGGGAAGCTCAGATTGGGTATTAGGCACAAGTTCTTCACTGAGGGGGTGGTCAAGTACTGGAACAAGTTCCCCAGGCAAGTGTTCATGGCCCCAAGCCTGTCGGTGTTCAAGAAGTATTTGGACAATGCTCTGAGGTCTATGGTTCAACTTTTAGATTGCCCTGTGCGGAGTCAGGAGTTGGACTCGATGATCCTCGTGGGTCCCATCCAACTCAGGATATTCTATGATTCTAAAGGGCCAAAGTTAGTATGTAAAATCCTTATTTAAGTATCTAAATAGTGGTCTGACTTTGTGGTCTTACCAAGTTAAATAATAATCTGATCATTGAGATCCCTTGGGTATCACTGTAAAAAACAAACAGTTTCACTCTAGACATTCTCTTTTTCCCTCTCTCTGGAAAGTGTAGGCAGTAATGTCTTGCTCTTCTGCTGCTATAATTACTTTCTTTTCAAAAATTTAATTTACTAGTTTTTTTAATAAAATGTGTTTAATGTTTGATACTCTTGATTCTCTCTTGTTGTGATATGCTGGCATTGCAACTTTTGGTGACACTTTCATGTGGACTGCCAGCTGTGCTACCAAGATAGCTGAAATAATCTTTATTTCATTTTAAATGGAATCCTTTCCTAACAAGTAAATAATGGAAAATTGAAATGGACATCTACAATTACTTTCTAGAAGGTTTCCCAGTCCTACTGCAGAGGTGATACAGGACTGAAATGGATATTTTTTTGCCTAGACATTTAGTACTACAGTTCAAGCTGGTATTTCTCTTCTGTAAAGCTTTTTACTCAGTTTTTTCCTTTTTAACTGATTTAGTTGATTAACCAACCCTTCTCAGTCTGCTGCCTCGATTTTTCATTCCTGTTTAATATTTTTCTGTTTATGCAACAGACTAAATACTGCTCATACAGGCAAAACACTGGTTTTACGTAGATATACTGTATCTACAACTGCGTCTCTACAGAAACTAGTGCAACATTGTAAGTGCTTGCTCTACTTTAATTGCGAGCTTAAAGTTTCTTACTGTAAGAAACTTGAACCTTCTTACAGTAAGCAGGTTGCAAATAACATTTTAAAACTCCTCTGAGGAAAATTATATGAATTGAAAGAGCACAGGATCTTGTACTATGGGATGTTCCTGTTCACAACACTATCCAGAAGCACAGTGGTAAAAGGCAAAGATGATGGCCTAGGTTTTCTACACAAAAACTGATAAAATTTGTCATAGCTTTTATGGAAGTTGAGAAAATGGTTAAACATACACTGAATTGTTTCAGAATGAACACTGCAAGAGGGAAGTTAATGTAGTAGGGTTAAAATGTATGTCTTGTGACTTTTTTTTATTGCACATCTCAGTTTCTTCTTTCCTGCTTGCTTTGTGCGTGTCTCTGTTGGGGTGGTTGTATGGAAAGAGAGGTGAAAGACTAGAGAAAGGAAACTTCTTTCCCAATCAACTTTTTTGCAAGCCTTGAGTACTTTTCAAAAGTACTTGAAAGTGAAATACTTGAGAAGAACTTGAGATGTTGGAATTGGAGCTTAAGCAAGGGAAGTATCCTTGGTGAACACAATGATTTTTTAAAAATTATTTTTTTTTTTATTTTAAAGCATTGACTGCATAGAAGAGTGTGCATAAAGTCTCAATGATTAGAGGTGTCTGGATCAGCTGTATGAGCCTGGAAGATGGAAATAATGCCTTTGCAGACAGGAGAGGACTGGGTTAAAGTTTTAGATGTTTTTGAAGGACTTATTGCTAGCAGAGAAATATGAATGGGGAAACTAGTGAACATTGCTGTAAATTTTGTGTTGATTGTGAAATATTATGTTATAGCTGTATTTAGAGTGGAAAATATGTAACTTCTTAAATTACTAAAATACGTTGTCCTACACAGTAAAATATTCTTAATGGTAACTAAAGAAACTTTCTCCTGTGGCAAATTACTGAAAAGTGCTGAGGTCCATCTTAAAGTTGATTAAATTTGTAAAAATGTAGAGAATGGATTTGATTTAGTTGATAATTAGTCATCTGGTGTCATGGAAGCTATTTCTAGAATGGTAGCATGAATATATAAACATACAAATATTCCTTTTGATGCTCTGTAATCCTGCTGCTCACTTTTCTGTATTGTGGACACCCATGGGAGCTTTCACCACTGAGCAGATAAATAGAGAAAACTGAACTGTCTTGAAATGACCGCAGGTAAAATATAATAATTTGGAAATTAGATGGAAGAATAATACCATAACTTTCTCCCATGGCTCACACTTAAGAGCTAACTAGATTTGAAAAGACTGCTTTTATGATTTTAATTCTGGTGTTCCAAATCCTCTTCATGCTTTTTATGTATCTTATACTACTTCTAAGTAGGTAAAATGTTAAAAATTGAAAGGAATCAGAATGAGAATATTGCACCTTGAATTATACTGCTTGGCTCTTTATTATAAATGGCTTTGCCTGGGCAATTTATATTATATTTATATAGATAAATACGATTTTTTTGACTGAAACATGTAGGAGGAGAACATTGGTTTTGCAGTGTTAAAAGCACTTCTCATAGAGGGTAAAGTTTATTTTTGAGCTTTCAGGTGGATGATTCAGAAGCTTAGTTAAACCACTGATATGCAATTGGACTAGTTGTTTTCCTGTAGGTAACTTTGTCATTACTGCTAAATCTGACACATGGAAGCTGTCTGACCAACATACCAGCTTTGATCAAGTGGAAATATCCTGTTGAACCTAAATCTACTCCAAAAGATGTTGGTGATGTGTAACAACTTTGTAATAATCTTATTCTTCTGTAACATAAGCTTCTGTAGCGTTTTAGGTTGCCTGAGTATTTTTGTAATATTTCAAGGCTGGTACTCCCTGTCACTGTTCCCCAACTGGGTGTAGAAGTCAGGGACAATTGTCAGAAATTGTAGAGGTAGGGTTGGAAGGGCAATCTAATTGACCCTTTATCCCAAAGCTCGGCTATGCTTTCATTGTTCCTGACAAATGTCTAGTTAATGTGCCCTTAGAAGCCTTTAGTGTTGGTGACTGCAACTTCCTTAGGTAACCTGTTACTGTGTGTTATTGTTAAAAGGATATTTTTCCTAAAGATCTAACCTAAATTTCTGTGTGTTCAATCCCCACGTTTTTGAGCCTGTTATTTTTTGTCCTCATACTGACCGTAAAGAACAGATTATTCTTTGATGCATAGTCTTCTCCATTTAGACAGGGACTAAAGGTAGCATTTGACAGTTTTTTCCAGGGTTGTTTTTTTTTTCTTATGAAGAGAAGCAACTGTGTATTTTTTTTTTTTAAAGCTTTGAGTATTAAATGCGATAATATTCCTGAGAGAATCTTCAGTACTGAGCATACTTTCCTCTGTTTTATGTGAAATTAACTGGGGTAGATTGGCAGGATCCACTTGTTTCTGCACCATACATTCTTGTTTCCTTTGGGTTTACGTATTAAGTCCATCTTGTTTATTCAAGGTTACTGATGATTATTACCGTGTTCCTTACCATACAGCCAGGATGGTACTTTCTGATTTAAAATTCCTTTCCTAGTCTGATTTGTGATGCTGTTTTACCATAAATGTGGCAATTCTCACCCTTGCAGAGCTTGGGCCCACAAAATGTGCAGAAAAGCCTGCCGCCCTTGGTCTCTGTTGGTACAAAATGGAAAGGGCATTACTTTCTTTCTTCCTTTGTCTCCTGATGTTGTTTTCGATGATCTGTAGCATTCTTCTGATCAGTGTTCTGCCTGCATGTTTAATTTAAAGAACAAAATTATGAGAAACGTGTGGTAAAGCGAGTAGAAAAAAGAAAAGAAGAAAAAGATGTGCAATGAATAAGGAATGTTCAGCATAGATTCAATGGCATGTGTAGTATAAGAGACAGATTCTTGATCTCTCAGGATCTCTGATACTATTTCAACAAAATAGTGATAATTAAAACTTAAGTTTCTTCTCTTTATCTCTTGAAATTTTGTATAATGTTAAATTTGAATATAAAACTATTTCAGTCTTCTAATCATTACAATTTTGGTTTTGGTATCCAGACTGTGGAGCACTACACATTTTCACTTTTGAAACAATGCAGGAAAATGTTTAGCAGTTACAAGTATAGACTCCTCTTTAAAAACTTTATTAAAAATTGAGATGTGGCAAAGGTTGAATCGTCGAACGGAAATTCAGTCCTGACTATAGAATAAGGCTTCAAGCAATTTTAAAGATGTGTTTTAAGTGGAGTGTTTATATCCCTTTGTGTAATTTGTCATTTTATCTATTGTTGCAGGAGAGAGAGTTTGTTACAAGCAGTGTTTAAAGCTTTAAAATAACTGTCCTGAGTCTGAAGTGAAATAACAGTGATAAGTCATGCCTCAAAATGTAAAAATTTTTAAATGCAATTCTAAATGTTTTTCTCTACTCTGTCCCAAAAAGAATAGGGGAAAAAAGTATTTGCAAGAATTCATTATTTTCTGCTGATTTTTACAAGCAGCGAAAACCTCTATATCGCTTCCTCTTCTGTTCCTAATTAACTAAAGTTTTGGAGAAACTTTACAAAATTAACTAGCAGTTCTTATTTAAACAAATCTGGATAGAAAACCTTGATGTCTTCAGTGATTGCATACAATAAGTGAAATAAAGGATGCTTACAGCAGCCTGATAGCACTTTGAAATTGGATTACTGAAATTTTTCTGTCCCAGATGTCTCTATTTGGCATCCTTGCTGCCTTAAGACAGAACAGTGGCGTAATTGAGCTTTTCCCCTGTTCTGTTCTATAACCGTTTATACAGCACATCCTGTGCAACCACATGGAAAATACAGATTGTATCTGCTTGAGTTCTAAGTGCTCTGGAAATACCAGTCAGTACAATTAGAGCGGGAAAGCATTGGGTTTTTTGTTATTGTTTTGGATCTTCAGATTTATTCTCTTCATTTTTAAAAGTGTTTTGAAGGTCACATTTTATTGACTAAGCTAATGATCAGAACTAAAAAAGGAACTTTAGCTAGTATTTGTTTTCGGGCTCTCGCTCTAATAAATCTGAAAGCAGGCATAATAAAAAAAGTATTGTTATCTTTTAATCTAATTCTGAGATATTATTTAATATATATAAACATATATTCTTCAATATTTGGTGTGTATATGAAATGTAATAACCATTTTTTTTGTTAGAACTTTCTATAAGAAGGATTGCCATAAAATAAATTGAAAGATATTTTATAGTGATTCTCAAAACTGCATTTTGGATAGGGAAACTCATATTTTTATATGCTATTGTCACAAGTCCATCACATTCTAAGAAAGATAAGCAAATTAATACTTGCATTGAATGGATATTCTCTTATGATCAAATTTTAAAAAAACTGGCAATATTTTGGTGACAGAAAATAATCTCAGAAATTTGAGATGAGAAAGAGTTGCACACTTGCCAGTGCAGACTTCTTTGTGACAGCACTCTTCTTCATGATTGCTAAAGTGGTGGCAGGACTTTTATTGCTTCTCTGGGAAGACTGTTCTCCCACCTAATAGGATTTACTGGTAGGATTTTATTTTCTTCTGATGATTGCATCTGATAGTACCATTTTGGAACACCCCAAGTTCTTCATCTTCCTCTTAAACAGTTGCAGTCCTTAGCCTAATTACGCAATTCCATTACTTTTTCTTGTTGTGTTTTTTTTTGTTTTTGTTTTTTTGTTTTTGTTTTTGTTTTTTGTGAATCTGAAGCAACTTATTTTTGAATTTCAAACATAACTGGTTGTTAAGCTTAGCAGAGTTTGTGTTGCATAAAAAAATTTGTTGATCAAGTTTATAACATAATTGGTAATTACAGTTGTGCAGTCCCTTGGTGGAATGACATTTTGAGCTTACAGAGTTACTTAGGGTTATAGGCTATAGTATCTGCTTCTTGAAGGATAAAAACTATTTTCTGCTCTGTTTTTAGTTTGGCTGTTTAATAATTTCATATCACTATTGCTGTCTGCTCTACTATTACAAAATTAGCATGTTCAATTACTTCACTGATCCAGTTGCCTAATAGGCCAACTAAGACAAGATCTAATCCTGAATCTTGCATGTGTACATTTTTGTTTAACTTTTGTAGATTTTGATGTGTGTGTTTGCATGTCTGAGCCATGTAAATATCTCTTCAATGGAGATTTTTGAGCTTGCAGAACAAAAGTGTAGGTAATATAGTAAAAAGACCTACTTAAAGTATAAGGTTTGTTTCTGGGTTTATTTTATAACTTCTACTAAATATTTTTGTAAGCTTGATTGTTTTATGAAGTCCTTTGATACTTAGGCTGCTTTTCATGAAAGCAATTGACAGTTCTTCAGCTAATTAATTAGCTAATTCCCTTTATACTTTATGTTATCAGGTCCTGCTGACTACACATTCAGGTTTTTTCACTTTCATCTAAGAAACAAAATGTTTCTTAGGTCTTGTCAGTGACAGAGGTGCATTCTGAATCTAAAGTTAAGCCTTTAACTCAAAATTGCACTACCCTCAAAGGGTCTGTTTGTTTAGAATAATTCTTATATTTTTACTTATTATTTTTTTCTTTACTGTGATGAACAATATGGTTATTTTATCAATAACGTATGAGAGGTGTTTTTTTGGTTGGTGCTGCTTAAACTTTTCTTGGTAGTTGTAGTTGCTTTGTCTTTGTTTGCTTCAGTGGTTCAAATTATTGCTTAAAGCATTGTTATTTTTCCTTCTCTGTTATCAACTCCATATGACCCTCCTTTACTTCTAGTAGTAAACTAGAATTAAATCTAAATTGTATTTAATTCATAATTACTAAATTTATGGGGGCTCTGATATACTAAAATATGAAGCTTAAAATAATTTTTACTTTAATCCTATTAAAATATTTTAATGTGAACCTTAATCTTTCTATAAAGGACATAACTAGAGACTCAGATTCTGCAAGGGTGATTAATGTAAGGGATGATAAAACTGAGCAGACAGGATGCTTTGAAATACAGCTCCTTTCTCTACTGTGTTTTTTCAAGTTTATCTAACATTATAAAGAAGGTATTTGAATACAAGTAGAAATCTGTTTTTACTGACAGAGGTAATGTATATTTTTCTAGATACCCTAAAAGTTGCAGGGCTAGGGCTACATACAGTGAAAGAATTTATTAGCTATACCAGCACATGTTTAGGTGTTTGTCCAAACAGAGGAATTCAAGCTACAGTTAGGTGAGGCAATTGTAGAGCAACTTAGTAATGGAAGTAGTAAGGCACCTCATCATAGATTGCAGTACCAGCACTCTGTATAGTCAGTGATCTTGAGCTAAGGAATAAGAAATGCAAAAGGATGTTTCTGAAATCTTGTTCTTCTCTAGAGTTTGGATGCTAAAGTCAGAACTGTAAGGCTGTGCTGTCCACTCTGTGCTGTCTAGACTTTGGTGTAATTTCCTGATGTAGATGTCTTGGTAAAGTATTGCAAACTTCAGCTACAAGAGGGGATTAGATGTATACTAATACTTCAATAAGGACTATGTACATAATCCTTAAAAATTATAATGATAAAAAAGTAAAATAAGAATGTAATCACTTGATTAGAGTATTGCTTTCTTTTTTTTCCTTTCTCCACATGGTGATGTATTTATGGTTGAGGTGGTACATACTCTGGTTTCTGTTCAAATCTGTAAGGTGATGCAAGCATGCCTATTGATTGTGTTTTATAGGATATGATTTCAGGGATTTCTCCTGAGAATATTTCTAGGTTCGTGAAGATCCCATTGAATCTACTTCTCCTTATTTGGCCAAACACTCTAAAATGTAGAAGAGAGCACAAATGCACACAGCAACAAGTGGGTTTTGTTTTTAAGCATACTTTTGAAGTAAATCCTCTGTGCTGCCTTTTACTGAGATGTTTTTGGGTATTAATTAGATATTTTCAGATTATGCTTAAAATCAGATACCTAGGGGAATTAACGCACTTGCTACCTACTTTATCCATCTTTTTCCTGGGGGCTTGATCTCACTGCAGTCGCAGCATGTTCAAGTGTAGGGCATGTCCAGAGGCCTAGAGAGCATTGAGAATTCTTCCTCTGCCTTTACTGCTGTGTTTGAGTGGGTTTTTTTACATGTAGGCTATGCAACTTGGTAGTCGGATATGAAGTAGTGTTACTACAAGTTGCAGGTGCCTGTGGTTAACGAACTTATTTCCCTTCTATCCACAGATCTAGGCAGTGAAAAGCAGTTCAGCTAAACATGCAAACCTCATGTCAAGTGTAACATTACACATCCTGATGACTTAAATGGAAATTTCCTCAAGCAGTGTGTTTTGGAAAACAAAGGCAACTCGCTGAAGTTAACTTCTTTGGTAAAGGTGGGGTTTTTATTATTATTGGGCTGGAGGATAGAAAAAGTACATACAGGAAAATTAAAAAGTGTCTTAAAATGAAGAAGGCATGAACAGTCAGGTATTTATATTTATTCTAGCTTTATTATATTCAACAATCTCTTTGAGATGCTTGCCTTACTTTTTTGAAAGTCTTAGAAGATTTCTTTTACTACAATAACTAGACTAGCAGAATTAATGTTAATATATGCTTATGTTAAAAAATGACACTAAATGCAGTGCTCTACTGTAAAAGCATGAAGAAATGAAACTTTTTATTTGCTTTCAGGCTTGTACCTTTCTGACTTAATTTCCAAAAGATGCTTTAGATTTTCATCAACCATTTTTGTTGCCATTACAGTGTAAGAAGGCTTTCAGGCTATCTGTGAATCTAGTAGTTGAATATCGCAAAAATCAGTTCGAAGTGGATCAATTATGGTGATGGATGACTGAAATTGATAAGATTTCTTCTGATCAGCTACCAGCCATATGCCTTAAATGGTACTGCTGTTAATGACACGTAAAACTTCATTAGTAGCCAGATTCCTCCTGAAAGTTCTTTCAGCAAGTACTAGTTTCTTCTAACTTATCTCATGCTGAAATGAGACTTGCTCAATGAGTGGCCTGATCGGGTAGGAGTGTTGAATCTGGTCAACTTTTTCTTTTCTATGAGCAGTTGCTCTGAATTTGAAGTAAAACGCTTGTGAGATATGATGCCGCAAAAATCGCATGTAAATACATTAAAAAGTACACAATAAGATGCGTGCATTTCTAAAAAGACAAGTTTTGATCATCCAAACAAATATTGTTTTGATCCAGCAAGAATATTCTTGTCATGCTATTTAGATGTGTCCTTTTATTACAGTTCAGCAGTAATTGTTATCACAAAATACAGGTGGTAATAGTTGGTAATTTCATTCAGGAAATTGTTCTAATGGTATTCTTCTTTAAGGAAACATGACATTACCTTGCCTTAAAAAATAATAGAAATGTTTACTCGGTTTAGCTGTTGAGATTTAAGAGAAACCAATGATCAAATGTATTCAGAAGTGAAAGTCCTCAAATCTTTTAGAAATCTCTTAGAGAATAGAAACTGGTAGTGCTAAGTTGTCTGAATTCTGTATTATTTTTGCATCACACTTCTAAATATTTTAGTCATAGTTTGTACTCTTGGTAACCATATGATGGCTCAGCTTTAATGCATTTCACTGGAGGCTTCTTCATCTCTCAGTTCTATGCCTGATTTCTACCAAAGCTTCCAAATGAAGTGGAAAGTGAATGGCAGGAATTTCACTGGAATTTACAGATGGACATCAGTCCTAGGAAGCTTAATCCAAATCCAAGATGTAGGACTGTTATGCCTCTTATTTCTCTGCAGGAGATGGATTCAGTTATTGACAATGTGACAGTGCTTTGAGTGGGTGAGGCAGAAATAGTTCAGAAATTGACAGGAATGGTGCATATTAATGCTGAACTGAAGTTGCTGTGTAAATATTTTCCTTCTGTTGAGAGACACTTTCTTTTTTAAGCTGGGTGGGGATAGAAACTTTTGTCTATATTCATAAGTTTTCTTCAAATCTCTGTTTATTGATAGCAGTGCACTAACTTCTTTAGTGGGCAATTTGTTTAGGAACTAAGATAAAACGTTATTAATATGCCCTGGACAGGCTCCAGACATTATGATTGTTTCTAATTTCCTTTATGCTTTTTTTAGTTTGGGGCATTGCTAATCATTTTCCACTTAAAATGCATGTGGGCTTTCTCATTTTTCTCTTGTTTCCTCTAAGGTGGATAAATCAGTCAACACAGATTTATATATATATGTATGCATACGCACGCACACGTGTGTACAGATATACTGGTTTGCTCTGGTCTGTATGAAATAGCGTTACCTTTGTGTTGACAGCTGTGGGTTCTTGTCTTCCTATAATTCATAACCTAGATCCTGTAAGTGATCAAGTGCTTTAACCAGATCTCATGGATAATGTAGCTTTCAGAGTAAAGTTTTCACCTAAAATGCTCTCTTGTAACTGTATATTTGTTCTGGATGCTGCTAACATTCAATTTCTTCACAAGTAATAGGCACCTGAAATTCTGGTTTTGCACATACAGAGGACAATCCTCGTTTGATTTAGTATCTTGTATTTTAGCCCATTCTGTGGGCTAAAATACAGAAACTAGGCATTCTTAAGTCATTGTTTGCAATGAATTTGTAATGTTCACAATAGGATTTAATTTGTCAACGAAATGTGACATCTCAACCTTTTATACAGTAGCATTGTGGCTAGAGTGTGTCTGGGAAACTGAATTAGTGGAAATAGTTGATACTAATTTGATTTCTTGGAAACTATATCCTGCTTCACAAAAAGTATCCTAAACACTTGGCTGTCGGCTGCTCTGGGTGCTTGTATCCTCTTAAGATGGTCTGCATTATTGTTATAATTCAAAAAGCACGCTCCTGCTCTGAACTGAATCACTTGTTTTCCGCCTGCAATGCATTGTTTGCACTCTGAAATGGTCTCTTGAGTGTGTGAACTGGTTTTTATTACTGAAATTAAACTGAAGCATGCACTCCAGAAATGCAGGTAATGCACTCCAATTGCTAATCCACATTCAGTCCTTGAAACCAGTTTAGAATTAGTTTGAAGCAAAATGCTGCAGGGTGTGGGTATTAAGGTTTCAGCACCAGCTGTTTTGTTCTACAGATGTATTTCTTGTCATTGCACTACTCACTGATATCAATCTAGTCAAACCATCCTCTTGCACAGGCACAGAGCTTCAGAGAAGGTTTCAGGATTCACTGGGCCACAGAAGAGCAACATGAGGGAAGATAATTTTCTAGCTGAATGATGATCATTTAGAAGAGGGAAGTCCTGGGTTCCCACAACTATTTATGTGTTTAATCCAATAACTGTTCAGTGCAAAACATTGTAATACAATCTGTTCAAGTAGATTTACTTGTCTACCATCTGGACACGAGTGCTGCCTGCCAAACCTTTAAGTTGGGGACTGCATGGAGGGCAGTGAAAGAAATCAAGGTTACTTTTAAGTAGTGAGACTCAGGATAACCTCTGTACGCTCACTTTCTCTATTTAAACTGCTATCCCTTTCTCAGTTGTAACTGCCTTTGTCAGTGGAGGTGGCTGAAGGAAGTAAGTCTAGAGTGCACTATGCCCAGCACTCAAAGTGTCATCCCCCAAATATTTAAAAGTAATGGGCACCTTGCTGGGAACATAAAGATGCTTAAATCAGCATTTTTATTTTGCTGTTCTAGGCTGTTTTTATATTACAAGAATGTGGAAGAGGGGGAGATTACACAAAATCTGGGTTTGTAGGTACCTGGTGGCAGGTGGGGGAAGCCTGTTCAGATTTGGAATTGCTGGCCCTGGTCTCAGTTCCTGTTTGCTATAGATCCAAATTCCTCAGGTAACTGCTTCTGTGTGGCTTAGTTAAACCAAGTACAGTGTTACCTCTACAGATACCAAGCAAAAAAGAGTATAGCACAAGACTATAGTGGTGTTTGATTTAGTTTATAGGTCATCAAATATCACCATATTTGACTTGGTTTTAATGGAATGCTATGTGCAGAGGGAGACACTAAAGCTGAGAAGTTTGTTTTAGTGCAAAAAATTTTATACTGTAGAAAACATATTAGTAAGTGGGCTATACCAGAAAACAATGAGGCCTGAAGTCATCACACTCTAGGCTTTTAGTTGAGGTATTGTTATTGGAGGTTTAGCAACCTTTAGTACCATCAGTGACATTACTAATGTAGACCGTTCCTCCTGTGTAGGAACTGAATGATATTTCCATCCTCAGCTTCTTCATAAATTTAGGACAAATAGGCTATTGCCTTAGCCATATTCATTTTACAAGACCCTCAAGTGAGCTATGTTGGTGAGATTGTAAGTCCAAGCATGTGTTGCATATTCAGATGACATGTAGTTTCATAGAAAGTAGAACTTTCATCTTTAATTGCATTTTTCTTGTCCCACTGTGTTCAAGTGATATAATTACGGTTGTGTTAGTGTATTAGTCTATTGGCATGTAGCTTAAGTGATTCAAAGATCTATCTGAAGCTGTTCAGTTATAGCAACATCAGTTTTTTGAGCAATGAATGCATTGTGCTATCATGCAGAACTCATGCTTGCTTGGCTACGGGGGAGAAAATTGCAAGTTCATTAGCTGATACAGCAGCTTTGTTTTCCAAAGTAATTTGAAGTTTGTACTTCTCCTAAGAAGTGAAAATGGAACTTTTCCTGAATTTAATGAACTGTTTTGATGAGTAAAAATGTGTTTCCTCAAGAACATTTTTACTAAGTCTTCACAGTGAATTTTGAGTCTACCAAGAGTTACAAGTATGCTTCAAAAATGAGCTTAGAGAGATACTTTCAGCTGGTTTTCATCATTAGATCTAGAGTCACCTTTTCTAACAATTAAAAATGCATAGACCTTTAGAAGTTTGATTTCAGGTTAATTTTGGAAGTTAATTTCAGAAGGTAAAAACTTAGACTTAATGATATGTCCATGTTTTTATGAGAAAGTGATGTTATTTTGGTAAACTCATCAAATTTTTTCTTTTCTAATGTCGATACTAATTCCACTTCCAGTTTCCTCAGTGTGAGTTGAGTTATCCGCTATAAAATACCTGAGTATTTAATATTCAGTATAGAAGTTAATGATGAGTATGGGTGTTTAAAGAGCTGTTTCTTAACATATTTAAACTGTTAGGTTTTGCATTAAAGCGTCCTGACTTGTACGGTCTTGATTTAGCATTCAAAATGAGTTTCTGCTTTAGTCTTATTAACTGCACTTTTCTTTAGATCGAAATTATGTGCTTGTATCTATGACTAGTCTTTCCTTAAACTACTCAGAAGATCTGAAACTACAAAGTAATTGTTTTATGTTAAAAGGATTAAAGGCTTTGTCTATCACTAGAGATTGTCTACCTCCTGTTGAACCACAGAATCCATTTACTAATTTAACACCATGCTATGCCCTTTGTCTTCTAACTGAATGACTTACCAGGGAAGGTAGTATTCTGAAAAAGGAACTCCTGCTCAAGGAATTGTGTAATTGTCCCATAATGCACAGGTATTTGCAAGTATGCAAAAAATTCATCTGGATGTCTGACGGAGGAAAAAGGAAAACTTTATAAAAGGTTTTGTTGTTTGAAAATGTTGAGGTACTAGTCACAGAGAAGAATGCTAAATTTAATGGTTCTATCATATTTTTGCATGTTGTTTTTTCTCCCAAGAAATAGAAATTGCTAGGAAACTCTGGCGATGAAGTGACCAGTAAAAGAATGGCATAATAAAGTAAAACTATGGAGAATAAATGTCAGAGATGGCAAAGAATGTAACTATTAGTTACTATAACTATTAGTAATAAAATGACAGTGAAATAATGTAAATGAGGGTAGATGAAGATTTTTCTCACACTGAGAACATCAGTCATGATCAAAGGAAGTTCAAAAAAAGTATTAGGCGGCATACTACTCTGAAACATACATTAACACAGGGATAATGGGTACAGTACACAAATTGCCTAATTTTTAAAAGTGGAGCTTACACTCAATTAATTCTGATGCTTTCAAGACTTTCTTTATTGCCTATTTTTAACTTTGTTTTAATTGCTTGTGGAATCTTTTTACTAAAATATTTCATGATGAAATATTGCTTTGCATATGATTACAAAAATGAATTGAATGAAATGAAATTAATTGAATCATATGCTTTACATATGATTGCTGAAATGAATGATTGCTTTGCATATGATGAAAGGACAGAAGGAAAAATCAACAGTCTGAACATGCATCCAAACTTCTGCAGTTAGGTGATTGTGTCATCTGAACCCTTCTGTATTACAATTTGTCATTTTGGGAAAAGGAGAAAACTGGATTTTCCTTTCTATGAAGTAGGATTTTTTTTTTGGGGGGTGGGGGGGGGGGGGTATTGGGGGAGAAGTCATGCAGAGTGATGTTCTGCTTTGGAACCTTTCCTTTTTTGTCTTATAGTAGATTGTCCATTAAATTGACTATGTTGTATTGCTACTGTTACCCATGTAAAGTGCTGTAGATATTTGTGATTGTCTTTGATAGGTATTGTTAATGCTCTTAAAATGCACATCTGTTCAGAGAGGCAGGTTGACTGATATTTGGAAAAAAAGAAAGGAAAGTTCACAGTTAATTTCTTCATCTTGAGAACAATTTGACCTTGAAACTGAAGTGAGCTTTCACTAATTCCAAGTGAAATAATGAAACAAGGTACTACTTTCTGTTATCCTTGTAGAAGAAGGAAGTTTGCTATCTTACCCTCTCCGTTTGACAGAGAGGGTCATTGCTAAGACTGACCCTAATGTTAAAGTATCATCTGGAGACTTGAGATATTTGAATTCAATTGTTAGCTATGTAACTGGTTTTCTGTGTAGGTCTGCCCAATCTTCTTCTGTTACTTGTGCATTTTTTAAAATGGAAAGGTTGGTACTTCCCTTTGCTCCTGCTTTTTCCTCTTCATAGCCAAGAAAAGGATGTGTTAAGCAAATATATTGCTTTTTTGTTTCTGAGGTATGGCAGCACAAATTTTTTTTGAAAGAAAAAAGTAACAGTCTTTTGGTATGTGCTCTGTTCCATGTAATTCTCCTGTAAATTCAGAAGCTTTAAAAGTTTTCAGTTTAAAAAAAAAAAGGCTACTTGAAAAGCCCACCTTTTGGCCAGTTCAGCGCTCTGATGTTAATGATTTTGATATTTTAATGCCTTTCTTAGTAGTATGCAATGTGTCAAATTTAGTTCATTTAATTTTGGGGAAAAAAAAAAAAAGGTGTTGTAAGTGCTCATGATTGAAAAAACCTATCTGCAAAAGCACTTTTAAAGCTATAATTGAAAGGATTTATGAAAATTTATTCTGTGTATTATGAAATTCCATGGAAGCAGAGGAACTTGAATGTACAATAAAAGTCCATCAAATATACAGCGGTGCATATGGTCAGACAAAATCGACTTCCCCTTATGTCTTTTGAAGTACTATCTGTGGTTTTTTAACAGTAACATATTTGAAAAGAGAAGCCTGAAGGTCTGGAGTGTTTTGTGGGTTTTTTTCCCTTTAGTTTTTGACACTTTTATCAATGACTTTCCTGTTACGCCATATAAATAATTACTTTTTAAGGAAATGTAGGAACAAGACTACACCCAAATGTTTGGCTGCTTTTTGAATGAGTGTGTAATATTACATACATGCTGTAATAGGAGTTGCTTTGAAACACTTAAAAACAGCAGTCCAAAGAAAAGTGATTTTTGTCATTTTGATACCTTTTTTCATGAATGTTAAGAGAAAATAAGAGCTCAATAAAAAGGTTACAGCCCTTTTCAGAAAGGCCTCTTTCTGGCAAGTTTTTTAAGGTGAATTTCTCTTTTACCTGTGCTGCTTGTGGTTGGATACGGAATCACTGGAAGCAAATACTAGAGGAGGCCACCTGATCATGAACTTTTTTCCTCCATGCCACTTCAGACTCTTCACTGCATGCATTCAGCAAGCCAACACAGTGTTATGATTATACACTTTTCCCCATCTGCCTTCTGAGATCATTTTTTGTATGGATAGGTTTAGTGCATTTAAGACTGAAGTTACAGAATGATTAAATCAAATTATTGAGTCAGATCTTGCTTTCATCTCGGTTACGGTTTCGTTGGAGTTCAGTTTTAACAAATGTAATTTTTTTTCCTGCTCATCTGTTTGAAGTGGAAAAAATACTGTGCAGATTGTTAACTGGACAAAATTAGAATCTTTCATACAGTCTTCAAAATGTATTGGTGCAAGGATGCTTATTTTTCTATTTCTATCCAACTCTAGCCATAGTGCTAACTTCCTTTCATAACATGGTTAAGATGTATTCTAAGCCCCTTATTGGAATCTCTTTGGGCTGCATAGTATATCATCTCTTGATTAGCCAATTCAATTACATGAAGTAGATTACAGGGTTTTTTTGCCATAATGGAGAATTCATGTACCAAGATAAGGACAGTGGATTTTGACTACATATCTGCCATGGGACAAATGTGGTTGCCTTCCTGATAAGCATATGGATGGAAGAAGAGGGTAATGCTTGTATTCCTACCAGCTATCTGTCTTGTCTAGAGGGCCACTGCCAGAGATGTGAACAAGAAAATTAAGATGATGCTTGGAAGGTAGGAAGTGGTATATTTAAAAAAAAAAAAAAAAAAAAAAAAGCAAGCTGGTGTAGGACTGAAAACCAATTGTCTTTCCAAATCTTACCCGCTATCTCATCCTGCCTTTCCAAGTGACCAAACTAATTTGCCACCTGCGTTCATTATTTCCTTTCATTATTCACCTACATTATTATTTCTCAGAGCTAGGAATAGAATCTAGGCTTCCTATCAACAGTCCCCTGCTGATAGCAAAGAAAGAAAAAAAATTAAGAGAAATGTTTAATTTCCTCTGGAGAAATGGGCTACATAGAAATGGCTAGTTACAACTTGTGTTGCCTAATAGCTTCTATCATATTGAGGTTTTTTTTTTTGATCAAGGACATTCATACTGAGGTCAAGACATTCAAGACGTTGCAGTTATGAAATTAGAGCTATGATTTGATGGTGTAGAATTCATTCAATGCAAGATAAAAGAACAGGTTGGTGTTTTTTCATCGCATGATTTTTGGGATAGTTCATTGATTGATGCTCTTAACACAAGTTATGGATATAGAGTATACAACAGATTTCAAGAGTAGAACTGTCTGATCAGCAAAAAGCTGTTAGGGTTGATATTTTAATTGTGAATTTGAGTGGTGACCAAAATGGCAGCTCTTCCATATCCATAAATGTCCATTGTCAACATACGATACATTTTCCCCTTCTTTACATACCAGTATTGATGGCAAGTATACCATGCTTGTCCTGGTATAAGTCAGACTTTTATAGCAGTAGCTGATGATTTCCAGATCTCCATGAGTGGTGTTTTAGAAAGTGAAGATATAGTAACAGTCAAACTCATCTCCACTTGGTCAGTGGCATCATATTTTCTTATTACATGAGTTTAATTTTACTGTAATTAATTTCTCACTCAGAGGTTAATACTGGTGGTATTATAATTCATATTATAGAATACAAGTATTATAATAAGCGTGTCTCAGCATTCTTCAAAAGTTTGATGTAATGCCAGGAATAACTTTCTTCTTTAATTCCCCTGCAGGTGTAGATTTTTATGAATTTCTTCTTCAGTTAGGAATATTGCTACACTGCAGTACTGAATTTTTATTTAAATGAATAACGAGTTTTTTGTGTCTTTATGTTCACAAGAGGTTGTTATGTTTACACAGATTCTTATGAGTATAAATAAGATAAGCAGAAGGGTGTGTGTGCTCTCTTCCAATTTCATATTGCCTATATTTTTCCTTGTTTCCATTATTTTCAAGTTTGGGATAGATGTCAAGTCTTGTATCAGTACAAATAACTGCTGTATATAATGTGCCTCCAGAAGTCATATAAACAGTCATAAGCAGTAGGAAAAAGTCATTCTGGCCTGTAAGCTGTGTTACAGACAACTTAGAGAAAGTTTCTGTGCTTCACTGGTGCATATTTTTGGGAATGCATCTACTACAGGCCTGTCCCAAAAACTATGGTAGGAAGCTGTATAGCCATGAGTTAATATACAAAAAAAGTTCTGAGGTGGATGCTTAGTGCATTCCCTCTTAAAAAAAAAAGTGTACTTTTGAGTTTATGTTGTTGAAAGGTATATGCTAGGCTGTTTGAAATTTCCGTTTGTGAATGTTGTAGTATTCATAGCTGTATTGAGTTGTCTGAGAATTTCAGCAAGCTGATTCTGAAATAAGATGAAAAAAATCTCCAAGCCTCTTCGGTTCAGTTTATGCTATGATGTGTTTTACTGTTGTCTCAGGTCAAGGGCCGCTGTTGGTTCCTTTTCCTCTGCGTTTCCAATATCTTCCTGGTTGTATTTTTTCAATGCGTTCCAAGTGCATATTATTTAATTTACCACTGCGTATTCCTGGTTGTAGATTTGCTTCTTTCCCTGGTAACTCCACATGCTGAGCAACTGTGTCTGTGTGTCTTGCAGCAGCTCTTCCTAAGGGGCAGGCAGCCAGCTTACACTCAACTGCAGTGGAAATAATTCCTCCTCTGAATTTCTTTGTCCATAAAAATATGTCCATTATTTTAAAAGACCCTTTAGGTAGCATGTGCACTGAGATTAGAGAGTTATTTTTCAGGTTCAGCTGTTTAAGTGCATGTATATTTAACCCTGAAAAATGGATTAAAGTCCTCAGTCTTGCACGCTTACAGACTGATGGGAAGATGTGCAAACTGTTGCTGCAGCAGTATGGCTATAAAATTACAATGCAAAACTTAAAATACACAATTTGTAAAAATTGTACAATTTTATAATTTAGGTGAAGGTTTCTAATTCTTTTAAAATTTGTGGGGCCATAAATGACACTACCAGATCACTTCTGAACTCTTGTAGGAAACTTTTTGAAGTCCAATTCTTCATAATTCTTCATATCAAACCATTTTTGCTGAGAAGTGTTGTATATTGTAAAACTAATGACAATACATATAGAGCTAGGTGTTTATTACAGTGCACTATGTATTATATCTGCCAAAGAGCTACTTATTTAATTCTCTGAAGTCGTACATCAAAATGTAAATGGGTTGGTCCAGATCAATCCTCTGTTCATTTTGGTGATGGTAAGTATCTAGAAACCAGTAAAGTTGTCAAAATAGTGTAGTGTGAACAGACCTCAGTTATCCTACAGTTATGTAGGCTACCTTTTTATTCTTAGGAGTTTCTCAGGGAAAAGCAGTGTCACTTTTACATTAAGGTTACTGGCTGCTGAAATGGTCTCTTGGCAATACAGACGGAGTTAGACATCCCGTGTTTTGCAGTTTGAATCTGACACGTTAGAACAGTCCATATGGTTCCACTGGTGTTAGCCTTTCTTGTAGTTCCTATGACTGTACTATACTATGGTAAAATGTCTTTGTACTGCTGAAATGCATGTATTGCCACATGAAATGTATACTGGTCACATAACAAATACTTGAAATAATTTAACCTAAACGTGCCGTTTACAAAAACTTAGCAAATTGTATAGCACAAAGTGGTATTAATTTTTGAGTATATGACAGTAATATATATTTAGGTATGTGCAGTAGATATCCACCCACCTGAAACAATGTATTATTATGTTCCTTCAATAATGGATGACAAACTAGTGTACTGTTACTAGTTTATCTAAAGAATCCTCTTTTTAAGAAAAATTAATCCTGTGTTTCAATTTTGGACTTCTGAGAACGACTGCCTGAGTTAAAAGAAGTATTCTTAATGGCCTTCCCAGCCTGGTGTCTAACAGAATGTCTGCTGTCTTAGGTGAAGTCAGCTACCTTATACTTAGCATTTTTCACAAAAACAAATCTTTTATAAGGTAGATATGAAATGGAAAAAAAAACCAGTTACCATCTCTCCCTCATGTTTCAGGCCGGCTTCTTTTGCATTCAGGCTATATCCCTGTCCTTCCCTTGCTTTAGTCTCTCTAGTCATCCTTTTCTCCTGTTAAAACTGTATAAATGTGGTCATTTCGTAACCATTTTCCTTTGGGTTAATTCTTTCAAACAGGGAAATTCCCTGTTTCCAGGGAAATTCCATTCCCTTTTTTCCCTTAGTTTACTGAGAGTTCTTGTATTTTTTTTTTTAATTATTATGTAGAAAGGGGAAATTTAGGCCACTGAGAATATTGCTCAATAATATGTCTGTGTATCTTCCAGAGATAATTGGCCTAACAGTTACCCAACATAACACTACATGTTTGATAGGGAGCGAAGGTGTGCCTTATTTTTAATGGCACCATTCAAACACACAGCAAAGCAACATTTTCTGGTGAGGTTTCCCAAGGAAGCCTGAATAAAATGAGTGTGGGTTTTGGTTTTTTTGGTCTGATTTTCTTACCTGCTACTCATCCTTGCATAATCTCAGACGTTGGATACTCATTCTTAATAAACAGATTAAGGAATAGTCTGATCAGTAGATTACTCCTGTGGTAACTAAAGTGAGTTAAGTGGAACTGCAGGTATGTAATGAGTGCATCTTAGATATGTTGCTGTGATACAGAATGGCATTTCCAAATTCAGGTTACTTAATCCTCTAGATAATATTTAAATCTTTTAATAAATTTGCCATCTCAGCAGATATTCTTCTTCATGTATCTGGTTGTCATCCTGACCTGTCACTTCTCGAAATTCCCCTATCTACTCAGAATAAATTCTTTCCTAAATTTATGGTAGGGCATGCAGTTATTCTATAATAGCTGTTGCTTGTTGCTTTGGCTTTAAATGGCTTCAGATCAGAAAAGTATTTATCTTTTCATTATTCAGACTATTTTTATTGGCTGTCTTCCTTTTCTTCTTGTTATCCTTTTCTGTGTAATTCTCTTGGGGAGCAGTTTAGTATCCGTGTTGTCCATTGATATTTGTATATGAAACCTGTAAATAAAGACAAAGCGTAATAGGTCAGTCTATTATAACTTCAATTTTTCCTCTGATAGGGATTTTGCAGATTTTTGACATTTCTAGAAATAACTTTCAACTCTAATAGTAGTTTTCCATTGCCTTTTTTCCCTATTTTTTGTTTTTCAAGTTATAAGTTGTCTTCCAAACCCTCTGAGTTTTTATAAAATGCAGAGTCACCAGCTGCAGTCTCAAGTCATCACAAAGTTACTTTTTTTTTCTTCCTGTGACTACATTCATATTCTGCCTAACCAAAAAGTCTACTTATTTCCTTTCTGTATCCCAACTGTTGGTTTGTTGGATTTTTTTGTTTGTTTGTTGTTTTTTTGTGTCTGGATTGCTTTCTAACATTTAGTTCCTCTTGTCTTTCAGTTTTTGTTGTTATCTTAGCTCTTTTGTTTTCTCTAGAAATGGAATATTGACATATTTTAGAGACACTTGATGCCTGCTCAACGTAGAGAGCAAATGCCATCCTGGAATGTTTGTGGCTGCCCTGGGGAAAGTTACTTGTGTATTTTCTGCCAAAAATTGTTCTCTATGTCTGTTCAAAGTCAAATTTCAGACTGCCTCCATTAACTTCCTGTGTTATGTTGTATTTCTCTTCCTTTTACTGTTAGAGTACATTAGTTTTCTTCCATTGTATTTCTTCATGTTGCAACTCCCAACAGTTCTACTTTCTTCTTGATATGATGTTTTCCCTTCATGTTTTTAGTCATCATACTTCTTGCTTAGTGTCACATTTTTGTGATTATCTAGATGTTTTTCCTTATAGCCTTTGATTTAATTTTTTCCATGTTTTTCTGGAATATTTTCAACATTTTTGCAATAATTTTGATCTTTTTTCTTTTTTCCTTTTCTTCTTTTCAATATTCTGTTTTCCTTGGTATGTACAGATGGATTTTAGAAGTTATTACCACAGTCTGTTTTATATCTGTTCTAAGATAGATTGTCACATTTTGCTTTCCTTTAAGGAGACAACTGAATAAAATAATATGGTGGGATGAGTCAAATTTTGATGTATCTGAAGAGATCTGCATCGTTTCGATTTTTTCCTTTTTTTTCTTCCCCCAAAAATTTCAGTATCATCCCTCTGGATTTATTTGGGGTGGGGGAAGGAGGACACGTCTGTAATCATTATGGTATCTGGAGACAAATGTGGAAAGGAGTCGAGGATTTAATTTCATTATTTGGTACTTCTCCTCTTCTTTCACCCTCTGATTTGTATGATCTATTCTAAAATGAGAGACCATGTGCACATTAATGCTGGTATGTATGCAAATATATCCTATCAGTCAGGACCCAAATAGGCTCAGTTTGCAGCATTAAAGAGGGAGTAGCTCTATTATGTTGTTCTTCCTCCTGGTCTCCATCAGTGGATATCTGCCGCTATTTGAGTTCTTCCCCATTGTCGAGTTGACACTGAATGTTGCATTGGCTCTTATTTCAGTTATTTGTTTTTGCCTCATATCAGCTTTCCTTCAAAGTCCATACCCCTTGCAAGTGAAGACAGAAATTTAAGGATTCTTTTTTTTATTATTATTCCTGGCCTTTTAAGGAGTCAACTTTCCCTAAAATCAAAACATCCATTTGCTTCTACGTTGATCAAGCCATTGTATTAGAAAGCTAGCATGTGGCTTGCACTGCAGAAAGAAATACTGAAGATCTGCTTTCCAGTTGCTATTTGGTGTGATTCAGGTTTCCTGTGTGAAAATTCCTAGTAATAGTAATCCAATTGTTAGCATGCACTTGAGTCATGTCTTCTCCTGGTGTTTCCAAACACTGCAAAAACCAAGGATAAATCCTTCAAGTACCACTATTACTATTTCTAACTGTAATATAGTAAAGGACTTTTAGCTTTACAGATACCCAATACAGATTGTTAATCTGAAAGATAAAATGTTTTGATTCTGTTGGACTTGGCTTTTCTAATCATGATATAAAGTGAAGAAGTCCTCAGAGACTCAGCACAATTCAGTTTCTCTGTGACCTCTTTTTGTCTTTGAGATTTATTCGGTTCCTTGTTTTTGGCTTGAAGGTCTTGGCTGTGACATATAGGTCTTGAGTTTGTATTTCTTCCCTGAAAATTCATAATAGGCTGCATGAATTAGCTCTATAAACTCTTTTTTCTTTGCTAAACTTGAAGAAAAATAACTGGGATGACAGAGTGTGAAATGCTATCAAAACAAACATGATCTGTTAGATGCTTTTATTTTTCCCTCGCCAGTCCTCATTGCAACTCCCTGATATGTGCAAGGCTAGTAATGGATTCTGATCTCATCACGATCACTCTCTGCACTAATCTATAAAAGGGATGATTCTCATTCATTAAGCTCTAATCGTTGCCTCTTATGTTACCCATCTATTGACAGGAGCTCTCACAAAATGATTTTTGTCCTGTTGCTGTGTTCTGTTGAGTGAAAATGATTCAGATCATATCTCTTTCCAGAACAGCAAACTGTGCACCATATTGTGATAATCAGAGGAAATCTTTTTTCCTTCTTCCTGAGCAGTGGTGAAAAACTATCTTGTGCTTTGAATATTTGATAACATCAAATCAGCTTGGATCTTAAAATAAGATGGACAAGAATTACTTAACTCATTCAGGCTGAGTTCACCTATTCCAAATAATTTTTTATTCCTTAGACAGCATCTGCAAATGGATTCCTAGAGAAGGAAAGTGTTTCCCCCTCACTAACCCAGCCCACCCCTACCCCACCTGGAGTACTGCATCCAGCTCTGGAGCCCTCAGCACAGGAAAGACATGGACCTGTTGGAGCAGGTCCAGAGGAGGCCACAAAAATGATCTGAGGGATGGAACACCTCTCCTATGAGGAAAGGCTGAGAGAGCTGGGGTTGTTCAGCTTGGCGAAGCGCAGGCTCCGGGGAGACCTTATTGCAGCCTTCCAATACTTAAAGGGGGCTTATAAGAAGGATGGGGGCAGAATTTTTAGCAGGACCTGGTGTGATAGGACAAGGGCTAATGGGTTTAAACTAGGAGAGGATAGATTTAGACTAGATCTAAGGAAGAAATTTTTCCCAATGAGGGTGGTGAAACACTGGCACAGGTTGTCCCGAGAGGTGGTAGATGCCCCATCCCTGGCAACATTCCAGATCAGGTTGGATGGGGCTCTGAGTGACCTGATCTAGTTGAAGATGTCCCTGCTTATTGTAGGGGCGTTGGACTAGATGACCTTTAAAGGTCCCTTCCAACCCAAAGATTCTATGATTCTAACCTGTAATCTTGCACCCTTCAGCTGTTTTCAGCACTGGTTTTCCTGACTCTAATGTTTTCGGCTAATGGATCTCTCTCTGAGGAATGCTCAGTCATGATTAATTCAGCAATCCTAAATATCTTGCACCTCTCTTTCTATGCTTTACAGTTGAGACTGTCAAGGAATCTATGTCTGTAGTTAAAACTGTATCTGGAGAGGATTGACCTGACCCCAAACAGAGTATCTTATCGAATGTAAATTCTGCTGTTGTGTGCCTTCTGTTGCAAGAATGTGTTCTTAATCCAGAGGTTGGTAAAATCATGCATGAAATAGTTTGTTTAGTTTTTATGTTCATTCAGGATCCTCTCAGATGCTAGCACAAAGAAACTGAATTTCAAATCTTACAAGCTTGTCTGAGAATCTCTGGCAAGTCTTAGGGCTCATGCCTTGTCATTTTACTGCTCTTTGTCTTGGCTGAGTATTTTGGTGTAAAAGAAAGTGAGTGCTTTTCTTTTCTTCTGCCTTCTAGGGTAGGATTGTCCATTAGACATACCTCTGAATTTACTGAGCAGAGTTACTGTTCAAAACACCTTATAGCTACCTTGCTCCATAGCTAATTTGTTATTTTACAAGAATCTATACTGGCAGAAAGTAGAGATACATATATATATATATATTTTTTTTTTTTTTTTTTAACCTCTTTCTTAGCCTTGAGTACTGCATGAAGTGAAACCACCAAATTGGTCTGGACTCAAACTTATGTTTTACCATGCACAAATTTAATTGCAATGATGACTTATACCACCTCTGCTGAGGGTTTTTTTTCACGTCTTTAGAATACTTGCTTTCACATCTTAATCAGTGTTGCATGGAAATACATTCTTCACAGAGGATCAGCATTGTTAAGATTTTCCTTTTTCAGCTATATACTGCACCAAGATTCTACCAAAATATTGACACCTCTACTTAAGTTGTGAAAGAGTCCATTCACTTGCTGAAGGGAATATTTCTTTCAGGATAATTGGGTTGATAGTTGGACCTTTTATTGATGATGATCTTAGACTGTGAACACAGTCTTTCAGCTTTCTGGGACTGAGAGTAAATAAGTAAGATTGAGTTGGGAATAAATTTGTCGTCATTTGGCCTTTGAATCGGGCACTACCCTTTTGTCTTGAAACAGATTGAAAATTACTAAGCTAGATTGCATTTTACTGTTATGATAAAGGTATATTTAATTCTTTCTATGCAATATACTGGCATAGAGATAGCTGATATGGCATGTCAGACTTAGCCAGTTTTTCAGATGGTATAAGTTTCAATACTGTACATGCTCTAAGCAGGGATTCTTCCCTCCTGTGGATAACTGTCCTTCTGCACATCTTGCAGTTTCTGAATTGGTGAAAGATTAGAGTGGTTCTTTTTTATTTTTTTTCTTTTTTTTTCCCCATGAAACAGGAGGTATGGACATGCTATCTGTAATCTAGTAGTTTGCATAGTGAAAGGACAAGCAGTGAGGACCAGAAGTTGCAGCAAGAAGGAAATTTTCACTGGACATTGAACGGAAAAAAAAAATCATAATGAAGAGGATGCCCAGAGAGGTTGCCGAATCTCCATCCTTGGAGACTTTCAAAACTCTACTGGACAAGGCCCTCAGCAGCCCAGTATAAGTCCTGAAGTTAGCCATGATTTGACGAGGAGGACTGGAGATCCCTTCCTCGCACATTTTTTACCATGATTATGTTATAAATAGGATAATCTTGGTTCTTAAGGAAAGATTGAGCTACTTATACTCGTTTTCCATAATAAGTACTTTAGGCAAAGAGGAAGCTTTTGTTTTAGAAGTATTGAAGATAAGATAGGTCTTATTTTTCAACATTGCAACTATATGAGTAAAATTTACTATTCTCACAATTTAAATGAAAGTCAATACTTGCCACAAAAAGTTTTAATGAGAATAACTGAATAAAAATTTTATGCATTTGAGAAGCATGATATATTCTGATGTATTAAATACTGATATATTGACTTTTTTTGAAGAAGGAGTAATGCCCTCCCTCAGCCTGCTTCTGATGCTGTTCCTACAGCAGAAAAGGGTGTTGCTTTGCCACAAGGGTTCGTTGCTGCCTCGGTGTCCAATTTGTTGTCCACCAGGACTCTCCGATCCTTTTCTTTCCAGCTAGCAGTCCCCTAGGTTGTGCTGGTGCATGAGGTTTTCCTCACCACATTTAGAAGTGTGCATTTCGCATTATTGAACTTGATTTCTGTCAACCCATTTCTTTAGCCAGTCAAAGGTTTTTTGACAGGCAGCACTATCATCTGGTGTATCAGCTACTCCTCTGAGTTTTGTATCATCTACGGTTTTAGTTCTCTAAGTTCAAGGTTTTCTGTAGCAATTACAAGACTTTTAAAAAAGGTAGTTGGATAATACAGATTCTTGGACTATGTGTGAAACGTTAACACTTTAAAGACCAGAATACTAAACTAATGCTTATTTTTCTTGGTCTTGAATTGACCATTTCTGCTTGCATGGCTCTTACGCATCTTTTTAAAGACTTTTATAAGATTGTCCTGGATTACTGTGGCTGTGGGTGATAAATAATCAGAGATAATAAGAATATTAGGAGACGGGGTATAATATTTGATAATATGTAGTCCTGTGAAGTGTACGTCTGTGTAGAAACGCTGCAGTTTGTATCCATGAGAATGTTAGTACTCCAACGGTTGATTTAAACCTAATTAGCAGATGTGCTCTAATGATGAAAATCCTAATGACTACATTCCCTGAACAGATTATCTGCAATACAGTTCTTAATTTTACACGGACTTCTCATTTGCTTGCAAACTGAGAAGAGGCCATTTTCATGTCACGTTTTTATAACTGTGTAAAAATCTACTTTCTAGATACAGTATCATAGTAGAGTTATTCATTAGAAATTCCATACTGAACATATATATGATACATATATGAACAGTACATTGGATCTGTTTATGCTCAGTGAGTGCACCTGGGATTCTTGATTGTATGTAGTAGTTCTGAAAGGTCCAAAATGTAAACAGATGTGAAAATTCCTCAATCTACATGGACCAAATTTCCAGGAAAAAACATTTTTGGAGAAATGTCACTGTTTTGTGGTTTTTGTCCAAAAGCTGTTAAGTGCACAACTACATACTTTAATAGGTAACCATGTAACTGTAACAGAAAGTGCCTGATAGGAGTGATTTAATTTTTTTTCCCCCATATATTTTAAACTTAATATGGTCAATTGGTAGAGATGGCAGTTGTCACTTGCAAGTACGTGCTTGCCATCTGTTCTGAAGCTTTATAAAAACAAACCAAAACAAAATACTTGCTTGAACAAGCAGCAAGATGATCTTTGTTTTACCTGTATCTATTGCATGACAAAATTTCTGGGTTTTAAAGAAGTGACAGTTTATTTCAGTGTTTAGGATGGCCTGTGTGAGGGCATGGGATAGTACTTTTACTGGTAGTCCTTCAAATGTGGAATGAACTTGTGATGGAGATCAACCCAGCATAGAACCTGACTGCTTTTTGAAGTACATTAGCAGCTTTTCTTGAAAAGTTGAACTAAAACCATGATCATATAACAGTAATTTATATTAACAACACAAAATACGGTTTTATGTTTTGAACTTGTTCTGGTTCCCAAATCATAATTTAACTCTGAACCTGTCTTAGTAACAAAAACGAAATTTCATTATTTTGAAGAAGTAGCTCTCTATATTGTATTTTAATTAAAGATGAGAGCTTGGAGTAGAAAAAAACATATGGAATAGGTTTTACACCTCCAGAAGAGAGTTGCTGACTGAGGCATAGAACACAAAGTATCATTTCATGTGTAAAATCACCACCATGACAACAGATCAATGAAACACAAAGAACAGTACAAACCAGAAGGTTCAACTCAAAGTTCATGGCACTCGTGGTTAAAATTGTAGAAGCAGTAAGTATCAAGAACATAAGATTTTTGAAAAGCATTGTAATTGAATCTGCGATTGTAGATCGTGGATTCAAAGGATGGTGCTGTGGTGAAGGGTAGGCTCTCCAAATAATTACATCTTGAAGTAGCTAAGAATAAGAAAGGCTAATTTCACATGACTGTTTTGAGTGAGATGATTCTAGAAGTCTTTTTTTTAGTCTAACATATTGGTCATCTTCTATCAGTCATGTGGAGAGAGACAAGTAGGTTTATACATGACATGTGTTATTTACTGTAATTAAAAACTAACGGAACAGTAGTTCTGTAATGTTGAACTTGCCTGTCTGGTTGTTCTGTGTGACTGGGAACGGTGTATGAAGGTCACTTTTACAAGATGTTCCTGCAATACTGTGGCAATGAGGAGGGGGTTAGAAATAATGGCAGCCATTTGAAAGTGAATACCAGTTCTACGCTGTTGTGGAGAGAGCGAGCGTGATTTCTGAATAAACAATTGAGGAAATAATTAGCTGATGACATTACTGCATATGCACATAGTACTGTCATGGATGAGACCTTTGATAGGGTATTATAGCCAGTTCAGATATCAGTGCCAAAGAATGTGTTTGACAGATAATGAGATATTTAGGAAAGAATTTCAACAAATATTTGTAATCTGCCTGGAAGGGAAAGGCTTGAACTCAGTCCTTGGCTAAAACCAAACATTAAGGATGGCCTTGATCACAATCTAAAACTACTTATATGAAGAAAGATCTGTTAAGAAAGGTGTCTCATCTATCAGAAAACTTCATATTTGGTTTGGCAGCTGAAAGCTGAAGCTTAGGCAAAGTGTGATAAGAGACTGGTGCAAATTCTGTGTTGTAAGGTCATTCATTAAACTCTGGTTAATTTACTTGGGGATTTAATTTATTTTGTATGTTTTGTCATTTAGATTTAGCAATTGTAATGCTTCTTTTTGGCTTAAGCTATGAAAAGTACCTATAACCAACACAATTTCTGTAACTCATTTTTGTTTTGCGGTTCATTTTGTGTGCTGTGTTTTTCTGCATGCCACATACTTGTAATAACAAAACATAATGGCATTGCAGAGTAACAAACTAGACATGCTGCTATCTTGTTAATCATTGGGTTTTGGGTATTTCAAAGTTGGTTGGATAAAGTTTGTTAGAATACTAGCTGAATGTTTTTATCAGAGTACTCAGCACCGAAATTAAGTGCTGAGTACTCAGCACCGAAATTAAGTGCTGAGTACTCAGCACCGAAATTAAGTGCTGAGATTCTAAATGCTATTTGTAGATCTCCCAGTCAGACTGGATGAACAATGCAAGTCATGCTTTCATAGCTGTTGAATTTTCCACAATGTGAGGAAATCAGTGTACTGATGTGTAATCAATCAATTCATTTATAGGGTTTTAATCACAAGCCTCAGAGTTGGAATTTTTTTGGTTGGGTTGATTTTGGGGTTTTTTTGTTGTTTTTTTTTTTTTTTTAAAGCTAATGTAATTTCTCCAAAACCAATGCAGTTTTGACTTTAGGACATTTCAACATTGTTTTGTCCACTCTGTTTCTCCATCCTCCTCTGTCCCCTGGATGATTTGAATATGCTAGTATTATGTGAAAGGAACATTTGCTGTTAGGACAAGATTACTTACATATATACAGCAATCAGTATTCAGTTCAGTGATCCGTCATATTTATCTTACCATCCTTGCTTGTCAAAAGAGGTCTAACTAATTACCTGAAGTAAATGTATTGGATTAAGTAGTTTTAGAAATTGCGCTTATACTATCAACATATATGAGATCTCGTATCCATATGGTGGTAACGCCATTTGAATGTCATTGGTAACTTTCTCAGTGATGAGACTACTTTATATGCTAGTGCTTGAGCAAGAGCAAGAATATGTAAACAAGGCTGTCCACTTGCTGAGGGTGGGTAGATTTCACGCTTAATTTCACACAATGATTACAACAGCATTATTTTAATCAATTATCTGAGGAAGTGATCAGCTGTGGTTTAGGCTGCAGGGTTGATACTAAGTTCTGGAGACTATATCCAGAGAGTATTTAGTAGTAAAGTGCCTGTCATGAGAACTAACAGATGGAATTATTACAAGAAAAGAAATTGGCAGGTAAACTGAAATCAATTTTTTCCATACCATTAATCTGGGGAGAAATGCTTTAGGGTTTGCAGAAATTTAATAAATATGCATAAGGTGATATTTTGTCTTCTACATCCTTTACATTTATACTGGCTTATTAAAGATTTAATTAAGTTTTCTAAAAAGGGAGAGGATGCAGTCTTGCAAAAAAATGTAGATGACAGTGTGGGTTCACAATAATTAGGGCTCCAGGGGTAAAATAAAGGGTCTCTACAGTTAATGAATATTAAAGCAATGGCTGCTTTGAAAACTTACAAAAATGACAGCATTTTATTTACGACATCTGTCTTCTGTTTTTATTCTAGCCCTTGTCCTTCAATTTTTTTGTGACAAATGACATAACATTTACTTCTGCAACTATGGATAGTAAGCAAAAGTTACAGAAGATATTTTACTGTACTCATTTTGTGCGTAACCAAATTTTTGTACCAGCCTCCTACTCTTCATTATCTTGCAGTGTCTGTCTTTGTCGATTCATTTAAGTCTTAATAATTTTCATCCAGAGAAACAGTTCTTAGTAGTTTCCTATTGAAACAGCACCTCACCAAGCATTGCAAAAACTCCTGTTCTTTTAAATCCCTCTTGAAGTCTGTTTTACTCTCAAATTTACAAAACCATGAAAGTGGTTAGACAATAAATGTGGCGAAGCAACTGTGGACTGCGTTAACCCATGGTCTTCATTGGTCTCTTGTATTCTGTGTGCAGACATACATAGATAAGCAAATGAGATCTGCCTTGTCTTCCTTGATTTGTAGCTTCCAAACGCTTGTGGGCAAGAACTGTCTCTGTTATGTGCTTCTCAAGTATCTTGCACAATTCAATTCTGCTCCTTGACTAGGATTTTTTAGCGCTGTGATTATATAAATAACAACAATACTGAAATAATTAATTTTGTGCAAGGAATTATTAAGAGCATAAATGAAACCAACAGTATTATGCTTCTACCCCAGACAACATAATCTGGTCTATAAATTCTTTATCATTGTAAAGATATTTTTTAAAGATTCTCATTGGAGAAGTGCATTGTTCTGTAGTTTAAGATGTGTGTTCAAATGTGAGTTCAGTGCAGCTGCCACGGATTATTTTAGACATTTTTGTTTAAGGCCTTGAATCTAACTTCTTGCTTCTTTAAATTAGAGTATACTAGTCAACCATATGCTGTAGATGTGGCAGAAGCTTGCATCCTTTATGCTTATACCCTCTCGACCATTTTCCAGGTCTGCTTTCCTCCCTCTATTGTTGTTGACCCTGTGTTACTTTTAGAACATCTGGAGATCTTCTGGATCTCCTCTTCCTAGAAGAGGAAAGATTCTATGGCTTTCTGAATCTTTCTTTTCCATTCTCTGTGCTCCACTTAGAGTTCTGGTGGCCTGATCTGCTGGCAGTCAGTCAGTAGTCCTTTTCTCTTTTTCTTCTCATTCATTTTACATGGGAAAAGTGTGTACTTTCATGTCAATGAGTGATGGAAAAGGGGAACGGAGAAAAAAGGAACTGCTAATGGTAGTATGGACTGTGGGGAAAGGTTAGCTGGTAATGGAGCTTGCTCCGAGTGGTTTCTACACTTGAATCAGGAAATGAATTCTCTCCTGCACAACTTTCCTTCAAAACCTGCAACAACTGTGAAAGCATTGGCTTGCCTCTGGTATGTAGCTTTTTGCATTACTGTTCTTAAAATATACACTTCCCTGAAATTTCGCGTGTTCATTGAAATTTGCAGTTTTAATTGCCTGAGCACTGCTTTATTTGCATCTTGTTACTTCTTTCTAACAGTCTGTTTAAATGCCATTTAGAAGAAGCAGGAGAGTAAATTTTCCTCCTGTTAACTATATTTTTTTTAAGTGGAAATTGTGTGCCTCAAACAGGGTATTTGTTTTTGTATAAATATGAAGTTTTGTTTTAGAGTTACAGATTCTGGTAACTTATCCTGAGACAGAACTGTGTATATGTAAAGTGACTTAGTCACACTACAGATTTTTTTTTTTCTCCCCACCCCTTTTACAAAGAGCTGGTAAAAAGCCATCTTTCCCTCAAGCCCTGTCCTGTTTTGTGGGATCTTTAAATACTTGCATTTCTGTATTATTATTTGACTTTTGAACCATAAGTTTGCATAGTTTTTGTCAAAGCAGTATTTTTTCAGAAAAATAGTAAGTGTCTCCTCACCTTGTACCACAAAACATTAAATTGTTGGATATTTGGCCAAACCCAATGAGCCAAACTAACAGTCTGTCAGTTAGGCAATCGGATGATTTCAGTCAAGTCAGAATGCTGTTTGGAATGTGTATAAAGCAACCCATTTGTATGGTTGATAATTCACCCAGTTTCAGTCCTGCATATGTAACTCTGTGTGTGTATGTAGTGCAGAATATGTAACTACATTATTTTTAATTTTTATATTTATTGTGTCCTATACACATTTCTTAATTTTATACATTTATAAAAGTTTTTCGTATTAGAATTACATTGTTTTTCAAAGTAAATTCAATTCCGTTGAACTACATTTTTGGAGTGGGAGATAAGTACTTATGTACCAGGAAAGTAAATTAGAAGGTAGTGCCTCATGTACTTATTTTTAAATGTGATTCAGACCTAAAAGTTTATAGAAAATCATGTGGTGTTCTTGTAAAAGGATGGGTTTCTGTCAAATGGAGATAAAATGTATTCTCAGTCTCTGTGTCTGTAGGGGTTAAGACAGTAATTGCATCTAATTTCTGGTGTTGCTTTCTCCTCCCTGTGGTCACTGATGTATTATTTCACTGAAAATATGTGGGGAGGAGTTGAATTGTCTGCAGTGGATTTCTTAAATCTAAATGTAATTCCTATTACTTTGTTTCATCTCTAGGCTTGTCAGAATGAGAGTTTTTTCCGTAATTGTTTTCCTCTAAATGTAGAGGGGGAAAAATTGTGTAAATTGAGAATTTTATTTAGGGATGTACACATATATAATGCTGATACTGATCTTTCTCCCTGCTTCCCCCACCCCAAAAGGGAGAAAGAAGTTTTGTCACAATAAATAGTACAGTTCTGTAGAAAAAATATTTTTTTTTTTAGTGTCCAGTCCCTGACTTCCTTGAACAACACAGAGTATAAATTGTGCGAGACTAAAATTGGAATGAACTGATAACTGGTATCTACTTTTTCTCTGACATCTTTTTAAGACTGTAAGAAGTTTCTGTGATAAAAATCTCCCTGACTATATTACTGACTATATTTAAAGAGGTGCAACCAATGAGAATGTTCCTGATGGGCATTTTTCCTTGTGATGAGGTGATTTATTGTTTGTTCTTTAATGTTCAATGAATATTCACAAATTTTGTTGCTAAACATATTGATGAGCTTTGCATTTATTTATCAGATCTTATAATTGTTTTGAGGCCTCTGTAATCTTCCTCTCAATAGCAATTATTGTTAATCTATCAAAAGTTTCATGCTCTTACTCCCCTTCTGCTCCCTAAAGTAGAGTAAGCTTATCAAAGATTTTTCTTCTCACTTGATCTTTGATTAGTTAGTTAACTTGCCTCTTAGGTCATCTTTATAAATGAGTTTGTAATGTTAAATTGACAAATTAATAGATCAGAACCGTTCTGTGGTTTTGGTCAGTTGCTGCTTCAGTTTTCATGGGTTTTCCTTCCAACAGGGAGGCATGACTGTTCTAGCTTAGACCATTGTAAAAAATAATAATGGCAATATATCCTATTTTTTAACTAAAATTATTTGGTTTTACTTTCTGTCTGGATCTGTTGGGTAGCTCACTTTGCTAGTTAGCTGGATCTATTTGCTAGTAACTTTACAAATGGTGTAGCATTTGTGGGGGACCTAGAGAAGTGGCTGTCTTAGGGTCGCATGGGAGAAAGTGCGGGACTAAAGATCTTTTCACTCATAAAGGCATACTTTTTGTAGGGAAGCTGTTTCTGCAGATTCCTCAGGCTATAAAATAAGGTGCATTTCCCCCTCCTTTCCCCCTTCCTCCTTCCCCCCCCAACTAAAAAAACTAGGTGGAATGGGAGTTGAAAGTGGGATTCTAGAAGGTGGCATGGTTAACTAGTGTGCTTATATTGACCTTAAAGAATGCAGATTTCAAAATGAGAGTATATAAATATGAGATAATAGTTGAATTAGCTCTAGTGTATCTTTTCAGCTAGCTGCTAACCAAGACAAGACAAAAAGCTGCAAAAATTTTATTCATATACAAATGGATGTGTTCTTTTAAGATAATATAGCTTTTGACTTCAGTAATTTTTCAGTGCTTACCCTTTGTGGAGTTATTTTAAATACAAAGACAGTGTTTTCTACCTCAGGATGTCCCTGAGAAGCAAAGAGTGAGGGCTGGGAGAATATATACTAGGATATATATGTTTGCTCAGTTCCCACAATGTTTTGTAGGAGTCCACTGTTGGATGTGGACTAGGCTGACTTATGGCCTGAGCTTGTATAACCTCTGTTATGTCCTTGTGGTGATGTTCTACAGAGGGATGATGAGATCTACAGAAGACTTCAGAATATGTCTGAGTGCATTTCAGTAATCAGGAGCAGCGATGTCTCTTCTTCAGCCAAAAAAAAAAATAGTTCGGGAAAGTGCTTCGCAGAATTATCCTCCTAATTGCTTTGAAAGCAAATGTCTAGGATAGGTCTGTGGAATGTCATGCTTCCTTTCTCCTTTTATATTTTTCATTATTCTATGTCAACAAACTCCTTAAAATCAACCACAAAAACCAAACTGCCAAATAATTTTTTTCTTTACCCTCACTTCAAAAGCACAAGTATTCTTTCTGTTTTCCTTAAGTTTAAAAGCAGCATAATCAGCAGTCTATACTGGGTCTGTCGCAGAATTGAAGCTTAATATTTGTTGACTTGTTTAGGTCTTAAAATTGGCATTTTCCTCTTTAGCGAAAGAATAATCTAGTATTTTTGTGGAAAATCTGCAGTTTTTTTTAACCCTGATAACTCCAGAGGCTTAATCCTATGGGTACTTGGGTTTATGGGTAAAACGTGAAGAACACCTGGCATTTTAAGGAAGAGATGCAACTCGAATCTGTGGTAGGTAGTTAGAAGATGTTTCCATGTCTTTGGTAAAAATAATACCTTTTTCCACTCTGAAGATTGATAACTATTTTGCCTGCAACTTATTGGTTATAATCTTTGAAATTCTTAATTTGTACATCAACTAGTTTGTGCATAGTTAGATATCTTATTTCAGAAAGTACCTAATTGGCTTGTCACAAGGTAGAAAGTGTTTATTGTTTATCACCACTACATCTTTCCTCTGCCATTAGTCTTTCAATTTGCTTACTATTCAGTTGCTCTGAAGAGGTAGATGAGAAATTTAATTCTATTTTTTAGTTACCCAGTGTGCTAATCAGCAATGTAACCTTTCTTATGAACAGTAAAGGTGCCCATAAGGAATAGGTATTTGAGAATCTTCTTGGTAATAGCAAAAAGGAAAATCCACGACACCTCTGTGTGTTTTTTGTTGGTGTTGGGCTTGTTTTGTTTTGTTAGGTTGGGGGGGGAGGGGGCAGGGAGAGTGTCTGTGTGTGTGTGTGTGTGTGTCCTGGTTTCAGCCAGAATAGAGCTGGTTTTCTTCACAGAAGCTAGTGTGAGGCTATGTTTTGGATTTGGGATGAGAAAAATGTTGATAACGTGCTGATGTTTTGAGCTGTTGCTAAGTAGTCAAGGACCGTCCAGCTTCTCATGCTGGCCTGCAGTGAGCAGGCTGGGGGTGCCCGGGGAGCTGGGAGGGGACACAGCCAGGACAGCTGACCCAGGCTGGCCAAAGGGATTTTCCATACCATACAATGTCGTGCCCAGTACATAAACTGGAGTTAGCTGGGGGGCAGGAATTGCTGCTCGGGGGCAGGCTATCGATCGCCGGGTGGTGAGCCATTGCTGTATTGGGCATCACTTGTTCTTGCACATTCCTTTGTTGGTATTATTATTGTTGTTATCATTGTTGTTTCCTTCTCTCTTGCTGTCCTATTAAACTGTTTTTATCTCAACCCACAAGTTTTTTTCCCAGTTCTCTCCTCTGTCCCACTGGGGGAGTGAGCAACCAGCTTAGTTGCTGTCTGGGGCTAAACCATGACAGTCCTCTTTAAAGTTTTGGGAGATGAAATATCCAGAGTGTGCTCATACCCAGAATGTTGTTCAACTAAATGCTTTATGTGGCCTCTAGATCAACTTAACTCGTCTTCCTATGCTTGTCTGGAGCAACTTGTTCATAAGACCTGCTGATTTCTTGATTTAGTTAAAGGTCACTTAGCTTCCTCTAAAATTCTTTTTATGTTATGTACCCTGATTTTAACTGTCTGTTATATAATAACAAAGTGAGGTAAAGTACTGTTATATTCCTTGATGGAACAATTTAAAGAAAAAAAAAAATTCATTCATTATTCTTAAGAGGATTCTGTCAAAATTATTTCACTGTGTGTGATTGAGGTCTCATTGTTTTCTTGTGCAAGCAGTTATATTTCTGATTACCGAACAGTGCTTAAGTGCCCTTATAACAATTTAATTTCTGACCTTTATTGCTCTTCATTCTGGTGTGTCTTCATTCATTTATGGAACCAAAGCGTCTCTGATTTATATTATATTTATTAATAATAATTTTAAATTTTAAATGGTTGTTGAATTAATTTATTAACATTCTTTCTTTTAACAGGATATGCTCCTGCCCCTTCCCAGACTTCCTTTATAATATAATTCACTGTAAAGTCTTGATGCTTTTTCCATAGCTAGCAGTTCATAAGCTGCTTTCTTTAAATAAAATTTGTTTTCATTGTAGCAGTTTAGTAATCTATTCTGTACTTTCAGTGATTGAAAATACAGCATCTGTATTGTAACCTGGTGTTTGAAATAACTTAGAAAATTGAAGAGGAAGAAAGTTCTTTATTAACATTACCCATAGTTTGGTTGTCTCGTTTGATTGCTGAGTAATTCTTCAGTGGTAGCGGAGTACTTCAGGACTTTGAGGGATTAGTCTCTGTGTGGAGATTCCACAGCGAAGAGAGCTTGGCTATCAATGGTTTTGTAAAATGTCTCTCTAGAATCCCTGTTTAGAGAGAGCGAAAAGATCCAGATGCCATTTAAGTTCTTTACATCACTGGAAACAAAATCCAGTAATACTCTGAACCTTTGTTGCTCTTTTGGCTTTTTGCCCCCTTTCAAATTGTGATTTATTGCCAGCATTACGCGAAAGGCAAAGCAACTTCAGATTTCTAAAGTGATTTACCTCTGTGTGGTGTTACAGTCATCGTTGCTATATCAACTTTCAACATAAAATCTTGTCGTTCCACAAATATGCAGAGGGACATGCAGGTAAGGGTGAGCGGGGGGAGAAGGTGGCTTTACACCAATTTAACAGCACTGTGTGCATATTACGAGGAGAGGAAGGATCTTTCCAGTAACGTAGATTTCTGAATTAACTCATCATGAAACAGGGAACAAAATAGTCTCATCGTTAACTTTGAACAAAAGAGCAATTTTGCTGGTGTCTATGCTTGTTCAAGTCCCCTTTCTTCTACTTCCTACTTGCGCTACAGGGTAGAACTTGCTTTACACCCACGAAGAACAAAAAATAGGGTGGAACTACTGTTCAGTAAAGTTATATCGTCACATGCATCCTTTAAATATCATGCTTTCCATCTGATGTTCTGAAATTGAAACTGTTCTGAGGAAGGGCTGAGAGAGTTGGAACTGTTTATCCTGGAGAAGAGAAGTCTCAGGAGGGATCTTACCAATGTATATAAATACCTGGAAGGTAAAATGTAAAGACGACAGAGCCAGACTCTTTTCATTGGTGCTCATTGACAGGACCAAAGGCAATGGGCATAAACTGAAGCACAGGAGGTTCTGTCTGAACATCAGGAAACACTTTTTTACTGTTAAGATGACCGAGCACTGGCAAGGGTTGCCCAGAGAGGTTGTGGAGTCTCCCTCCTTGGAAACAAAAACTGTCTGGATGTCATCCTGGGCCACTGGCTCTAGGTGGTCCTGCTTGAAAAGGGTGGTTGGACTAGACCTCCAGAGCTCCCTTCCAACCACAACCACTGTGTGATTCTGTGAAATTGCTCTGGAGTTGTAAACTCAAACTACAACTAGGCTAGATAAGTAATGCAGACTGTTTTCTTCGTGTTCAGACTTGAAGTCATTTTTCTGATTGTCTGTATTGTATCCCAAGGAAACAGCAAATTCAAGTTAACATTGACTTCTTAATTTTCTTCCAGTCTTTCTCTTATGGATACAGAAAGTATTACAAGATAAATTATTATAAATTATAAGAGTTTTGTTTGGGGAGGGTTTTTTGTTGTTGTTGTTTTGTGGGTTTTTTTAAAGATCATTATTTGCATTTCTCCCTGGGCAGCATCTCCTCATTCTATATAAAGTACATGTTTGTACAAAACTATTTAGTATATGAGCAACCTGACCCTGGATTACTGGGTTCTTGTGGTTTGCTCTGTAATGCTATCTTTTTAAATAGGTCTCTTATTTTAAAGAGATTCAGTTGAACAAGGTAATTTGCAATGAAGTTGACAGGGAACAGTTGGTTATGTAGCACTGTTTGGAGAAATGTTCAACTTATCTCCGCAAATAGTGCTTCAGAGTAGTCAAACAAGAATATAATTCAAGAAAGAGAGACCTCACTTTCATGTTTTCAAAGCCATTTTGGACTCTAGCCTTAGAAAACCACAGAAAATTGACATTTGTGGGGGGGGAAAGGAGAAATGGCTTGTGTCTTTCTGTACTGTTGAGCCCTTTGCTTTTAGTAGAGAAATGCCATTTCTTCAAATGATCAAGATAGTTTAAACAAGATTGTCTGCAAACACTAAAGAAGTGAAGGGAAAAGAATGGGATCAAAAGTTATTTTATTTTTTAAAAATAAGCATGATGTTAATAACGTGTCAGAGAATTCAATATTCTTTGTAGCAAGGGAGAGGTACACAAAGTATATAGTAGTTCTTGAGTGGCTTTCAGTAGTCAATTCATAATTCTCCACTGTAAATTCAGCCAAGCTGCTGAATGCTGTGAGATGAGTATTGCAGCAAGCTGAACTTAATAAAAAAATCTTTGGAGATGTCTAAATAGCAATTGGTTTAAAAGGCTGTTTTAGCTAAGTTTGGTCCTACCTAAACCTCAAAAATATTTGAAAATTGTAGGGTGAATGAGTATATTAGTGTCACACATACCTTGATAATCTGTGAGATATCTGTAACTGTGAGATGTGTTCCTGGATTTGGAGTTTTTACTTGTGAATTAATAATTGTGCATAGAATTAATTTGAAGTGTCTGCTTAAAAATCATAAACTTAGCACTCTAAAAGGTGTGTTCATATCTCGTTCCCAGTAATCTGAACGTTCTGAATACTGAAAAAAATAGTTATCTAGAATTAAGAGGTTGATCATCTTACTGAATTTAAATATCTGTGCAGAATGATGTTAATTTTTAACTTTATTTGCATCATTTTAATAATTTGCTAAAGTTTTTTTCCCATTTTTTAATCAAGAACCTTTGCAATATTATTGATAGGTCACCCTGAAGTGACCAATTTCCACTTTCCAGAATAAATGAAACTTTTTTAGCCTTTCTGTATAATAAGCACTCATGGAATCATCCTGGTTGTCCTGTATTATGCTCTCCTGAGACTAATATCCTTTCAGTGTAAAGGTGACCTAAGCAAAATGTACTTTGAGGTTTAGCTGATGTTTTTGTTGTAGTATCTTTTCTCTAAATCATAACTCATCCTTTTGATATTTCTTATAATGTTTTTAATTACTTCCATGCTTGTAAAAGAAATAGTAAAATCAAAACATTAGGGAAAACACCTATAGTTAATCTTACCTAGACTTATTTTTATAAACTCTTAAATGGTTTAACTTGTGTTTGTTTAATGCAGTACAGTAGGGATTCTCTTTCCTGAAGTAAATTGTGTACTTGTTTACAGTACTAGAGTCCTACTCTGCAATTCATATTGTTGACTTTACAGACTTTATTTAAATTAGGTGAACTTTATATATACTTTAATTAAAAAATAAAATTTGTGACAAATTGTGAAAAATTTGAAAGGAATTAATTACAAATAGGGATGATTTTCTAGTATTTTGAAATAAATTGTGAATTTTGGATTGTACTCCATGGAAATTAAGGATCGTTTTTAAATCAACTGGACAAAATACATCCATGCAAACTGTTACACAGGTTACTTTCTATCATGCTTTTCTTACAGTGGAAAAAAATATTACTTGTATAATGATCAGAAAATGACAGCTCCGTGTAATAGGAAATCAACCAGATTTTTCTTAAATTGCTAATAGAGCAACTTACGGGCTAAAATAAAAAAATCCTCAGTACTTTTAATTCTCTGTTCATTTATCTACTCAGCCTTAAAAGGACATTTTTAGGCTTAATACCACAAAATACAGGCTGTTTTGCATAAAGATGAAAATCAGTGTCTGATTCCAAGAAGCAAATCCTCAGTCATAGCTAAATGACATAAAGTCAATGGAGCATAATATATAGTCAGTCATACTGGGCCAGCTTACATGGCTTCTCAGTTATGTTCAGGCAATGGCTTTTTGTAAATAAATGAATATATGAAAGGGAAAAAAGTATCTGAACAGATTTCTGTATATATTAGTGGTTATTAATATTTACATTAACTCATATTCTTCTCTTTTTTTTTTTTAATTCCCTTTTAAATTTAAAAAGCAGCCTTTGAAAGATCGTGGAAAGCTGCAGAGGAGAGGAAGACAGGGAAGGAAACATTTGCAGTACTGATACAGCCATTCTTAATAGAATAATTAGATTAGTTTATGACCTTATTACTTATAGAACAGATTGTACTGTGCTTCCAGTGCCTCCAGAATTTGATGTAAACATTGCTAATTTCTGCTGCAGAAACGTATGTTGCTCACTGGAATATCCAGATACTTAATACTGGAGTGTTCTATTAGACCTAGGGTTTCTTGTGTTGTGTATCAAGAAATTACATTAACAAAGTCTGTAAATTTGACATGACCCATGGTTTCTATTCCTGATTAAGAATAGAAATAGTAGATAGACACAATAGAAATTAGAGTAATAGACAAGTATATAGGGAATAAATATTTTGGATAAGCTACTGAAGCTGCATGTCTTAATTTGAAGAGGAATAAACTTTGATAAAAATGAAATATGGTTTAATTTTAGTAATATGGTTCCAGAATAACTTAGGAAGTGTTGGAGAGAAGAGTGAAGATCTAGACAGATCAAAGAAGTTACTCTTCTTTAGCACCTTCAAATCCATGAGCTGTGTGAGGTCTTGCTTAGAAGGCTTGTGCAGGAAAGTAGTAGTCATCTGTCTGCTCCTTTTTTAGTGTGAAGGGAATGATAAAAGTACATAAAATTACCTGAGTATATGCATGTATTGTTTGTCAAGGTTTACAAATGATAAAACTATTTTTGTGTGTTCAAGGATATTGATATACTGGTAGTGTAAATTAGATCTATATGCAGGCATCAGGTGAACAAGGGACAACAGAGGAATGAATGACTGTAAATTTAAACAGGCTGTTGTAACACTTTGAATGTTAATTCCACTGTCTTGCTGCCATTATAATGTAATGGAGTCAGTAATTACATCTGTGATTGTTTATCAGACACATTTTAAGAGGAGTTAACTATTCTTACAATATACTGCTGAAATACATTTATTAGTGCAGTTAGTTTTTCTATGCTATTATTCTTAGTGTAACTAAAGACTAAAAAAGACAACTTAAATTGGGATTGAAGCTGCATACAACAGCGTGAAAGACTTAGGAGATACTTTACATGTCTTACCAGTACAACCGTGGGTTTTGTTTCTTTACAATGAGTGTTGTCCTGAAATAACTACCTACAAAACTAAAGGGCGCCTAAAAAGGCAATTTCATGCACCTGAGTGAACAAAGCAATCTTCATCAAGGGTGGTCATTTAGTCTACATTAGCTGGTTTTGGTAAGATACGTATAAAGGAAACATGGAAGTCAAGCCACCTCCTTTTTTTTTTTATTTGCAACATCATGATTTAAGAAATACTCAACAAAATCTGTAGTTACTTTATCTCCAGTAGCAAATATAGTATTAAAACATTAATTAGAAACTCCTTGCTTTATTTCTTTCACTACAGATACTGTGCAATTTGAGCTATGGGACTGAATTTGAATTTTTCATGTGGGAAGGGGAATGGCTTGGTAATAACCAATGCCTCAGCCTTAGTAGTAGTCAACAGTAGATTGAGTCCCTGCCTAATTTTTTTGAGGACTTTTCCTAGTACTGGTATGTTGTCTTATAGATCTTGGCACTACCTTTCTAGACCTGAGGTCTTGCGTGTTCACATGTCTAGTAGTATTCAGGAGGCACCCTCTTGCATGAGAAAGAGCTGGAATCTCTTCTGAAACCTGAAAGAGACAAATTGGTAGAGCCAATGTGTTTCAAGCGAAAGGAGGCTAATTTGGACACTGAAGCATTGAGTAGTGTCATTGGGACTTTGTTCTTTCCTTTTTTTGATAGCCCTTTATGCCTTAAGTTACCCATGTGATGTTGTGCTGACTGAAGGCAAAGTGAATGAAAGGAGATCTAAAGAAGAAACTTAATTCAAAATACATTTTCAGTAATGTAAACTCGTTGGAAATAAAAATACATGATAAAGACAATCTGGAAACTTTTGTGAGAACCAAGGAGAAACATCCCTGTGCCATACTCCAGCTATTTTGCTATGCTATATGTTTCCCAGATCAACAAACCTGAGTCAGCAAATATTTAAATCTTGAATTTTTTTGTTTGTTTGTTTTAAAAATAAGAGTTTTGTCTTGAAAATGCAAGACAGACAGAGCAAGCAGAATTTGAGAAAATCTTGGCCATTTTTTGTTTTGGGTTTGTCTTCCCGTCCCTGTCCCCTTCCCTCCTCACTGAGAGATACAGTTTTATTTGAACCAAAAGAAATTTAGAAAATCTGGCCAAGTAAGATTAACAGTCAAGTGAGGCAAAGTGTGTGTATACAGGGTGGTTGTTTTTGTTGTTTATGCTTTGTCTTACAGGCACTGTGTCTTGGGAGAGTGAATAAATAAAGCGGGGTTTTGAGTTAGCTAATCTGCTAGTCACAAAGTACAAAAGGGAAGGCTTGTAGATGCCAAGCTCTGCTGGGTTAAGAAGCAGTGAGGAGATACAGGGGATCACTGGGAAGCAATCCCTAATAGGGCATTGCTTCAGGTGCCGGTGCCAGAAGCTGGGCCTGCCAGCATCTTCTGATGCACAACTTGTCACAGTTTGCCTACATTTTTACAGGTGGCATAGTTGTTTCATCCCATCACTGGAAACTGAGATGCATAATAGATGAACTTCAGCTTTATTCTTTTGTTTTGTTCTTGATTCAATAATATGGACAACTGCATTTGGAGAAATTTTTAGCTAGCCATAGGGACAAAAGCAGAATTACCTAGAATCGCTGTCCCAAGCATTTTATCTCAGTGGGGACTGCTCATCTGCTTAACAGGATTGAGGCCAACATACCAATGACTCTGTTCCTATTTAAGCAACAAAAATCATTTTAACAGGAGATCTCTTTATGGAGAAATCTCTGTCCTAAATAAAGAACTGCTTTCCTTGTTAATCAGAAAATTCCTGGATTCTGGATTTTCTCAGTTATGTTTTTAAGGGTTATTTAGTTTTGAAAAAATGCTGTTGGTGCCATATATTTTCACCTGTTGCAAAATAGTGTAGGAACAGCAAATAATATTATAGTTATGTTTGTTTTACAGATATTCATCTTGTTTCCACACATAGATCACAGAATCACAGAATCATTAAGGCTGGAAAAGACCTTTAAGATCATCAAGTCCAACCATCAACCCAACACCACTATGCCCACTAAATCATACATGTTCTTTTCTGCTTTGTGCATCAGCTAGTAAAAATAAATAAATGATACATGGCTGCTTCCTCACCCATTGATTTAAATATTCTGTATGCTTTTATCAGTAGACTGTTATCTTTTGACCCTTCTGTAGCTGTTTGCACCAACAAAACTGCAGTTTTCTTCACAAAGGAAGAATTTATCTTCTCACATTTATGCTTGTAGGGTTTTTTTCAAGTAAAACAGTCCCCTTGGGTTATCAGCATAATGCTAGTAAATGTTTAGAGGGGTTCTGTAAATAAATGGGTTTAAACAAATGTAGGGTCTTTGCCTGTATAGACTGTGGAAAGGAGCAGAAAATTAGCAGTCTAGAGCAAAAATGAGGTAGTGTCTGTCATTTTCTCGACGTACAATTGTTCATGTCTCCCTGTCATAATAACAAGATGTGTTTTGTCTAGTGGGTCTGATTTAGCCATCCTCTCCTATTTCGAGATTTTCTCTGGCAGAAGAGTTTCCCCAGAGGGTGGAACGAGGCGAGTTAATAAAATTTCTGTAAATGTCTAAAGTCCTAATGGGGATTCACTTTTGGTGACAGTTTTATGTATGGTTTGTATAGTTGGGTGGTAAATGGTAAAAGAAAAATACTGGAGGACATGTTCAGTTTCAGTACCTTCATGGCAAGAATAATTTGGGATAGATCATTGTTTTTTTCTAACAATGCTTTCCTGGGTATTAATGGATTATTATATTTATTATTATTCCATTAGGGTAAAAGGGAAAATTCTGCCTCTTGTTTCGAAATGTTTTCTGTCAGTTTTTCTTCACTTTTTCAACATTGTTCTTTTACGCAGGAGAAAATTTTTGACTGGAGGTAGAGTTCATACTCGCACCTTTATTTGACAGTATGTTTTCCTTTTTTGTACACTTTTATCTTACAAACTTCTAACTTTCTTATAAAAATATCAAAGTTGCATTCTGAATTACAAAATTCATAAGGTCAGTCTGCTAGCTTGACCGTTTGTTTAAAATAGACATTCTTTTTTCCCTTTTAACAGACTGATCAATTTTCTGAGTGTCTGAGAAGTGGGTGCCTTTTTTGATCCAAAGGTAAAGTAGACAATTGGAATGTTGAGATGTGCCATTTTTCCTGAACACAGGTACTCAACTTTAAGGTAAAATGCACAGCTAAAATGGAAACTCATTTAACAGTAGTTTTATTTCTTGGATTTCATTATTGAATGAGATGAGGAAAAGGTTGATAACTTACTCAGCAGCATATATTGTGCAAATGTTTTATAAATGACAAAACAATATCAGACCATCATCTATTTGTAAAGTGTAACAAATCAGAAAGCCGTAAAATATACCACAGACTCCATTGTGAATTTTAGAGCTGTCAGTCCCAAGGTCTCTTCTATCAATTACTCTGCAAAAGGAGACTTTCTGGAATAAAGTGGACTAAAAAATGATAGGATATCTAAGTGCAGTCAGTTACTTAAGAAAAATCTGGCCTATAGTAGAATGTTTCATGATGTATGTGATTATCTGCAATCTATTAAATGATAAATTTCTATTTGATTTCTTCAGAATTTCTTCAGAATCCAGTGAAGCAAGTAATACAATTGTACCTAGTGAGTTCATACTCCTGAAGTACTAGCTTGCTGACCTAGTGTAGTAAACATAATTAGGTTAGCTTGGTTACTAGCTTTTTACCTAGTGCATTTAGAAAAAACAAAACAAAAGCTACAAGTGGTTGAGAACATTATGGTGAACTTCATAGTATTGCACACAGCTGTGTGAAGGTGATGTTATGCATGGCTGAACCTAAAGGAATCAAGGCAATTGTTTATAGGCAACAAGCTTCAAACTAAAACTTTGCATGGGACTTCTCTCAGTAAGACTCTTCTGATATCACTGATTTTGTAGAAACTAATTACATAGAACTAATAGACCTGGGTTTTTTCCTCCCCTGTTTTTTCTGTCAAGATCATGCTCTTGATTTAATACCTTTAATGATACTTTGTGGGTTTCTATATCTTTTCTCTGAATAAGGCTTATTCTGAAAAGTCTTTGGTTTGCTGTACCAAGCAGGATATTATGCATCCTTAATGTGTTAATTTAAAAGTTGTGTCTTTTTATTACTTCTCTTTGGTTTACCTTTTTGCTTCAGTCATTAGAACTTTTGGAAATATGAGTACACATCCTTTTTAGCTCCTTATGTATCATTGCGCATTACCAACTGGAGTGCTTCATGCAAAACTAGTGAATCTTTTGAAACGGACAGAAAGATTTAATCCAGGCACTGCTAATCCCAGGCAATTTTACAGATGAGTAGGCTTTATTTTTGTGTAATCTGGTTTATGATTCTTTTTAAAGAAAAGAACTTACATAATATCTTTTTGAAGCAAAGCTACCAAAACCATGTCTTTTAGCAAATGAAAAATTGTAGTATTAATTGATTCATTGGTATTATGATAAACAGAGTTGTAATCTCTCCTTCACATTTGTGATTACAAATCTCAGCTAAATTCTGAGAATAGGGATGAAAACCTAAAAGACTTTTTTAAAGGCTTTATAGGATCAAATAAATGTGGCTATCTCAGAACTGATCATGATTTATGCTGATCAAAGCTTCTTTTAGACTCAAAACTTCTGGTGACCAGCTGTGCCTTATAAGGAACTACAAGGGGCAACATCTGCTAATTTTTAAGATGGAAGATCTGACAGACAAAATGTAATTTTTCTTTATTATTGTAGTTCATTCCTTCCTTCCCCTCATATGTCTATCTCTACTCTTATTTATAGCCCTACTGATTTGTCAAAATGTTACTAGATGAGCTAAGTTTTCTATTTCATTCTGGTTTTGTAAAAAGTCCTAGAAAAGCCACCTTGTCTCCTTGCTCAGTTGTTGCTGCACAGTATTTGAGTTTTATCCTTGCCTTGCCTGTCGTCATGTTCTTTCTTCTCAGTGTCCCCATTTCAATATGTTCTGTTAAGCTAGTTTATTCTTCCCTTCCACAGTGGACCCTCATCAGTTTCTATAACCTTTCACTAACTCATGCGTGTGTTATCAGTGGTCTCTCACCTTCCAGTCTTCTGAACTTAGTTTCTTTTGTTTGGTGCCCCTTCTTCACCTTCTGTCTCTCTCTCTGTTCCCCTGTCTGTCCTTCCCACTTTCTCTCAGCAGTCAGCTTCTGTGCAAGTCACAATATTCCAGGTTTTTCCACTCTTTTTTTAGCTTGTATGTGATGCAGGCAGCTTCCACAGTGTCCTTGAGCAGGGGACTGAAGACTTATAACAAGATTGATTGTTTCATTGATCCTGATACACTGTAGGTGTGGCAATACCCCTAGAGCATGGTCATTGCAACCTCACTTACTTTAGGTAACTTGCTGAGCATGTGTGACATCAGGCTTACTTGATAAAAAAGAAAAATCAATAGATTTTCATAGGAATAGTTAGATAAAGGTATTTAACTTGAGGGCCATCTTCTAATATGTCTCATAACCTGCTTTTAAATCAGTCATGTGATGGAATGCTTTCATGCAAAAGAAAAGCCACACACAAGCTTTTTTTTTTTTCTTGCACATTTATAGTTAAGACAAAATAATTTGGGGATCTCAGTCTTGAAAGCAACAAAAAACGTTGACCTCATAACCGAATGTGCCTAGGTGGGTTTATAAGACAGTGCATTCCTGTCTGTAGCAAAAGTAAAACATATTAGTTTAAATTCAGTGTGATACCTATTTGTAAGAAAATTCTGAATGTAATAACTATTTCTCTTTGTAGCTACATTTTTCTTTCATCTTAATATTTCAGTGACTGACAATATCCTGCTGTGATTTTTACTAAATAGAATAAATATAACATAATGCTGCATTTTCTAAAGCTTCCAATTTTTAATGAAAGTTAAATGATTGCTGTACTGGTATCTTGTATTTAGACAGTCAGCCTTACTCTACTCCTTTGCCTTTGATAGCAACCTTTTGATTTTATTTTATGTATCCTTTCTGTTTGAGACGACATTGAGGGTTTTTTTTTTTTTAAATACTTAAAATCTACTTGTCTACATATAACACTAAATTGTGCCATAAGCTATGCAGAGAAGGTGTCCCCAACCTCCT
>NW_010540693.1:49027-65106 GCF_000687285.1 Phaethon lepturus
TCGGAGGATGCAAAGGCAGAATATAGGTACAAAGTGCTTGAAATTTAATTTTGAATGTTCCTCATCCTTGTCCTCAATTACAGAATCTTTTGGCTGAGAAGGTGGAACAGCTGATGGAGTGGAGCTCAAGGCGCTCCGTCATCCGTATGAATGGAGACAAATTCCGAAGATTTGTGAAGGCTCCACCTCGTAACTATTCTGTGATAGTGATGTTCACTGCTCTCCAGCCACAGCGGCAGTGCTCTGTTTGCAGGTAATATATACCTTAGTGATCTTTTTAATCTTCCTCGCCAGTTTTCAAGTGAACATTTTAATCAATGTGCAATAGACTGAGTAGGAATGTTCTTTGCATGGGATAGATGCTTACTATTTAACAGGCCCATGCGTTTGTTATAGCATCTTTCCAACTGCCTCTTAATCTATATGTAAAATTTTAGAAGTCTTCCTAGTTTTGGGCTTTCTTAAATTACAGTTGAATAAAATGTAGACAACTGAGGAAGACTTTCTCTTTAAGTAATCTGCTTTGCTTTATTATCAGTTGACCATGATCTTTTGAAAGACATTTTGTGACAGAAGTGATACATTACCATGTAATAATACAGCACTTCACTGATTTCTTCAGTTAAGAGGTGTCCAAGGCTCTGATGCAGATGTTGAGTTATCCTGTGATTTCAGTTTTCGACAGTTCTTACATGCAAGCACCTTTTTCCACGAGAACATGCTTATTGTGTAATAATGTCTGGCACTGCACTTTGATATGTTCTGGTGACTCCTTTTAGATTACATATTAGAGTGGCTCTGGTATTCTTCTAAGTTCAAGATCTTTCTCTGCAAGTTCCTAGTTCAATAAGTTAATCCGAAAATGACTAATGGTAGACATGGAAATAGGGCCAAGGGACTGAAAGGTAGTCATGCGCTTAATTACCTTGCTAAATCAGAAACTGAGCTAATAAAACCTTCAGCCAAAATATGTGTTAGAAATTATTGTGTTTAGTAACAGAATGGGATTATTGTGCAAGGAGTTCTAAACAGTATTTAAATAGGCAGCAAAATACTCCATAGGACTATGAAAAACGTAAGCTGTATATGAAGAAATTATTATTTCTTGGTTTTAAATAGGTGGACTTTGAACAATACACAAGGTTGGTAAATGTAGCAGCTTGTTAGATTTCTTAAGTGTTGGCATGTGACATGTGCAATAGAAACTTTAACTTGTGTATTTGTAGTAATATACAGTTTTTATTAGATTTTTTTTTATAAATTGTTTTTTTGTCATTGAAGTCAGTTGGCCAGTTTTGAGGGAGAGTATATAAATTGCATTCCCATGAGTTCACTCTCCACATCTGAACTGTGAAAGTGAAGGAGTAGGTTATAGAATCTTTCCAACATTCTTAAGTCAAAGGATTTTTTTCCTTTAAAACTTCCAGCGTGTGGTTGTACTTATTTCATCTTTGTGTTGGCAGAGTTCAACTTTAGGAGATGAATAGTAGTTCAAAGTTTACCATATTGTTTTAAATCGTTCCTTATTTTACTACGCAGAAGATAAAGCTGAACTTAGTGCATCTCCTGTAGCTTTATAAGGGTCAGTGTATTCATCATTATAATGGCTATCGCAAATTCTTCCCCTGTGTTATGTACAGATCTTTTTTTAAGCATGTGAAAACAACATAAATATTACCATTATTAAGGAAGTTAATTTTGCTTACAACTGTATATTGTTTACTGATCTGAAAAAGAGCTCGTAAACTTCATCCTGTAATATGCCATGCTAGTCGTTTTATGTACAGAAGCAACTGAAAATCTTTAAGCATAAAATGAAGGAAAAAATCAACATACTGCTTTCAGCTGGGTTTGTTTAAATAAATGTGAAGTTGCGATCCACTTTTTCATGTGAAATAAAAGGAATTTAATGAGGTTGATCATAGTGCACATAAAACCATTATCAGGAAAATTGATGTTTTCAAATCAATGGCTAATTAATGGACAGGAGCAGTGAAAGGATATATAGAATTGAAATGCATGCATTACTTTATTGTTAGCTATTCACTATCTGCTTTGCCTAAAGGAAAAATAGATTTTAACTTAATCTGTAATGTTTTGTGAGGATGCTTTTGTCCAAGATTTAAGTTAACTGTTACTCATAAAAATATTTTCAGGACAATTGCATACAAAAAAAATCAATGTCATATTTCAAACATAAAAAAAGCACCTAGGCTGAAATTTCTGAGTTTGAATAACTTTGTCACAATAATTCCTACTTTTTTTTTTCCCCTTAAAAATCCTCTGGTTAGCTTATGCACCACAGGATTATCTAAAAAATAATGTTTTTGTCTTTTCCCTTTGGTGGCTAGATTTGACATTTCAGTATTTTATCTCTTCTAAATGTCCAGTTTATGAAGATGAAGGGCATAGTATTCAAAAGGGAAAAAAAGATGTTTGTGTACTGCTGTTGCACAGAGCTACAACAAATGCTAAGCATGAAAAACGCAGCATTATACAAAAAAAGATAGCTAATAGGATGGGGAGCAACGGTAGGAAATGTGGTCCTCTTCTGGAGAAGAGCAGTGAAAGCTAATTGTCATTAGAGCAGGCCATTGCAGATTTGCACATTTGAGGCTAGAAGAGATCATGTGTGTCCTATCTCGTTTAAACAAACAATATTCTCTGTGTATCTGATTTTGCATTTGCTTATATTTGGAATGTTTGTTGTTAAAATATGCTTACATTAAAGTTGGTATGACTTTTCTGGCAGGTGTTTTGAATGATTGTGCCACCAAAGATGGAGAGGTAGCGCCTTGCATTCAGAAGGCGTGTCACTATTGGCACTCTTCAAAGTGAATGCAAAGTCAGTTTGGTGATCCAAGTTCTCTACCTAAGGACTATTGTACCTGTCCATTGCTGAAAAATGTTGTAGTTTGGACATTGTTTAGACGGTATGAAGGAAGGATTCCCCACCCCCAATCCTTTTTAACGCCAGAGAAGTTCCAAATTTTGGATAAAACTTGGTTGAAGAGATCTTAGCCAAGAGTTAAAATGCTTGGAGGCATGATATTTAAACATTTTTTAAAAGTCTTACCTATCGATATAGCAAGGACCTACATGTGGAAAGCTGACCAAATTTGTCTCAGAGAATGCAAAGCTTTTCTGCGCGCAGCAAGGAGGACATTGTAACATCAATCACATACATCACTTAACAGTTATGATTTGTGAAAGTATATGGAAATAATATCAACTTACCCTTAAAATGCCACATAAAAAGAAGTCCCTGGGAGTCCAGGTATTTGGATGAAACTTTTGTATGTAAAAAATCATCCTTTCAGACAAAGGAGCTGATCTTTTTTCAGTAAAACCAAAGCATGTTGTGTTTTGTAGGTATTCTTTAGCAGAAGTTACTTAACATAAGATTATTTTTTTTTTTCTCAGTGGAATGAGAAGGGTTTCGTTATCATTGTGAGAGATGAATACATAACTTTATGTATCAACTTGAGAAAGATCAATTAGAAAAAGATTTTTGAATGCCTTTTTTGCCAACTTTTTTGAAACTTACCTGTTCATCCAATGCTAGGATTGTTTGTTCCTGATATACATCATATTGTTATATTTAGTGCTTTCCCTTTACTTAATTTTGCTTGATTTGCTTCTAATTTTTGCCATTATCCCTTTTCAATATATACTTTCAAAAAAGTTAGAACTCTTATGTCTGCATTACTGATTGGAATTTATTCCGTGCCAAAAAATTTAGCTTGATTTATAGGTGTTTCTAAAAGACAACTACCAGTTTGTCATCTTTGAGACAGAGATTGCTTCTGTGAAAATGAAATGTTTTCACAAACTGTGGACTGGAAAATACATCCGTAGGCTATCTGAATCAATCCAGTCCTAACACATGAAGGCTTCTGTAAACCAGCAGCTCTGTATACATGCTAGTAGTGCCTCTAGTGATGCTTTTAGAGTGTTTTTCAAGGAAATTCTGTCTTTATCCTAAAGCAGAATTTGGAGTACAGCATTTCCATCTAGCTTTGTGGACAAGCGAGTTTCAATTTTCTGGTCCGAAAAACAATTGAAAGCCATCTGGTGCCTTCACAATTGTATTAAGTGGTAGCATAAATGTCAGTTTTCCTGTTGACACAATTGTTTAGGCTCAATATGACATAGCTGGTATTGAGATGTGAATTAACCATAACAGATTAAATATCCTATGTGCTCTTGAATGTGAAGTCATTGATGGGGGTGGGATGTACTTCTAAGAGTTGAAGATGTGGGGTTTTTTCCCATGCTCGTTTGGAAACATGTTTGATTAAACAGTTTTGGTCCCAGACTTAATCTTAATTGACTTTACATCTTATTATTCCTGGTGTATATATTCTGCAGCAGCACATTAGAAGCAGATACTAAGTGGTCCTTTAATGCACTGTGATGATGAATCACTTTGGATTTTTTTTTTGTTTGGATAAACAATGAGAAATAATCTAACTCTAAACAGTGACGACTCGGGATAGAAGACCGGTTTCCCTTTTTCCTTTGTTCTTAGGTATTCACTCAACTAGATAGTTTCTCTCTATTACCCACATCAGTCACACTACTGAAAAAAAATTACTTATGTAAGAAGGAGAACAAAAGAACGGTCACTCTGACAACAGCATCTTCACAGAGGTGAAGAGACTGTTTTTCAGCCTGTACTTTATATTGCATCCAGGCAAACAGTAACTACTAGCCTGACTTGAATGCATTTTTGTGTGAAAATTCTTACAGCTTCTCTGCTCTTTGTCATCTTGCCTCTTGCAATCTGTTCCCCTGTTTTATTATCACTACATTTTCCCAAAGCGATCGGCACCATTTTACCAACCAGACTTCAGCAACACCCCCGCTCCACTTGATTGTTAGTGCTTTGATTTTCAGCTGCACGTGGGCTTTAGCTCTAGCCTGCTGAAACAGTCACTGTACTGACCATTCTTCTGTGCCTTTCATTGTTATCTTTAACTTGTTCTTTTTTGTTCGTTGCTGTACCATCTAATCACTCCATAAACAAATTATATGAGGTCTTCTATTTTACTTTCCAAGCTCTGCTTCTTTCATCCCACTGGCAGAAGCAACCATCTCTGCTTTGCATACAGGTGCATAATCAGATGTCTTTGTTGTTGCCAAACGGGTCACATTTTTGCCTGGTTCATTTTTCAAATCCATTGATGGGATATTTTCATTTAGAAATGTATATCTGGGTCAGAGAAATGAAACTGGTCACTTGAGTTTAACTGAAGCCCATCAACAAAAGGATGCATATTTTGTTTTGTTGTTTTTTTTCCCTTAGTGTTCCTTGAAAAGATCAGAGCTGTATCAGAGGCTAAAGATACTGAATTTCAGTGCCTCTACCTGTGCCACTAGTTTGTTATGTGATAATGGTTAAAACATTTAAATTAGACATGTACATGTAGAAATCCTCTGTGAATTCCAAGCTACCTGAATCAAATGGATTTTATTTTGCATACTTTCTCGTGCTTGTTTATGCCTGTGAAGTCCAAAATGTTTCTTTTGAAGTTGTTACTGAGCCTGTTTGGATCATTGCATATCAAGATTAAAGCCTAGAATTAGCATCATAAATGATCAGGAGAAAAATGGGGAAATGCAACAGAGGAAGACTATAGTAATGGCAGGTGACCACTTGTGGAGACAAACTTGTAAATTGCACAAACTGAAAATTGTGTTGTTTCAGTCCTGGATGATTAATAGTATTTTACTGTTGAAGTAACAAACTTCCTTCCAGATTCTTGGAAAACAATTTTGCAGAGACAGTATTTATGAAGAAGCAGCCAGAAATGGCTGGTAATGCAGAGGAGTTTGCATAGCCAGTAATTTTCTTCACCCCCATGTTGATCAGACTATTGCATTTTTTAAAGCGTCAGAAGTTTCGTTCTATTGAAAGGAGCACTGATTACTCCCATTAGCTGATGGGGGGGCATGTGTGTGTCTATAAATACCTATGTGTATGTAAACACACATATAAAGTATATACATAAAATATACATGTAGGACACAAGGGAGATAGGTCAATTTTGCAGGTGTGGCACATGTCTTAAGACTTTTTTGTTTCATTTGAGTGACAAGGCTGAATTCTGTCAGAAATTATTAATGGCATCTGTTGGAACAAGCTTGTAGTTACTGCAGAAAGCCTGCTGCAGAATAGGCTCAAAGTCAACTGCTTAAGCTATTCCTTCTGTATTTCTAAGGTAAGTTATAATTCAGTGTATAGTTTGTGTATTTTTAAGTTTTGAGCTTAATGTATGTGTTTCGTAAAGGACTCTGAATGTAGCTGCCTTCTGCTGTTGACTCAATATGCAGAAGGAAATGAAAAATTTATGAGAGAATAGATTCCACATAGTTTTATTAATATCTACCCTATCAATGAGACCTCCAGGAGGAGGTTTGCAATCTAGAAGAGAGAGGAATTCTGTTGAAAGACACCTCAGAAAACTGTTTTCAAGTAGCCGACCAAAGAGTAGTTCAACAGCAAAAAGAATTATGATAGTCAAGGAGGTGTCATCAGAAAGAAGAAACAGGTTCCTCTGACTTTCAGTTTGCTGCTGGTTGATCAAGAGTGGGTATTGAAAAAATCATTGACAGGTCTCTTAACTGTACTGAGAGGGAACTATCTTTTGAGCTTTTGTTCAAAGAAGGAACAGGAAATGTGGAAGGAGCTGTTGAAAGTTCTGCAATTGCTTTTTCAGTGCATTTCAGGATCTTGATAGAAGTATTGATAAGTCTGTTTAACAAGGTAGTAATTTTATATTTGGATCATAAGAGACTCCTTATTCTTCCTGTGGTCACAATTTAATTTTTTTTTTTCTCCAGCTTCTGCAAAATATGATCTCGTGGCTGCTTTTCATCTGCAGAATATTGGAAATTTCATGGGATGCTGTAAATAGAATAGCATGGATTTTAGCCTGCTTTCTCCTATTATATATATCTAAATTGCATAAACAGTGTAGTTTTCAACTAGTATCCATACTCTCTTCATTTGTCATGTGTGGTGAATTTTCTGGACACATTTATAGATTCTTCAGTGCTTTTTGTTGTGACAGGAGTCACCCTAAGCAAAAATAAAAACAAATAAGCATTCTGAACCAATCTTTTCAATACTGAGTAGTAGTAAAAATATACACTTAGCCCCTTCTTCTTTTCATTTTGGGAAAACCATTAAAAAAAAAAAGTTGTTTTGGAGCTAAATTGCAGCACTGATCACAGTTTACTTTAAACAGATGGATAAGAATGGGTAGATGACCTGGTAGTGCATTCTTTGCCAATTGTGCATTTGTAAATGTTTTGTATGGTCCATAGTGTGCCAAAAAGTAATGCTTTACTGCTTTCTTTTGCAAATAATTCCACAGTCGTTTTTATTCTTTTCCTGATACTCCATTTGTGTTTTCCTTACTAATAGACCTACTTGGACTAATAGAATAAAATTAGTCTAGTTTAATACAGTTCAAACTATACAAATCTGATTATCTTCCATGGACACCCACATAATTAATCTTTTAAAATAAAGCTTTTAATATTTCATGACCACCTCTTGCATAATGGAAGAAAATTTTGCAGAGTATTTTTTTAGCAGCTTACTTTTCAGTATGTTGAATTTTCTAGGTAAATCTAATAGTAGCATTCCCTTTTGATCTGGCCACTGTTTTCTAGTAGCTTTCTTTCTAGTATTCTTAAGAGGTGACTGTAGCAGCAATAACATTTAAATCTTCTCCATCTGTCAAAAAACCCTGTCAAACTAACAAGAGCAGTGCTAATATGTTATTATTCTGATGAGTTCATACCAAGTGTAGTTCTGCCCTGTGTCTTTATAGTATTTCATATAATTATGATAATAATTTCATATAATTAACATTACTTCATAGAAACAAACTGATAAAATTTATATTAAATAATGATAGAGATCGGTAGATAAGAGGTGACAGAGTTGATACTGCCTGATGTTAATTGGAGACTGATTTTTTTTCAGCAAAGTGCTTATGCTTTTTCCTATTATTGTAGCTGAAAAGGAGTAACCAATGCTACAAGAAATTATTAATGTGATTGTATCCATTTGAAATTATATAGTGGACCCTAGGATGTTCTTCAGTTCTGTATGTGGTAATCCTGTAACTTTGTATTCCTACCCCTTCTTTCATTCTTGCTTCTCCACACCCCTCAAGAACTGCTATGAGAATGCTTTGCTATCTTCAGTGTGAGGATGAAATTGTGCTTTGAATCTCGTATAGAAAATCTAAGACAACCTTTTGCAAGATTATACTTTCCAAAGAGTACTTTCTACCTATTACATTCATTCAAAATAGTTCAAAGATGTCAAATACATGGAGATCAACAGAAAAAAGTCTTCTGTCAAATAGTGGGGGCATAACTGAAGTATCTGAATTTCCCAGAAATACTGTTTCATCACAAGTGAAAGGTAGACTAAGAAGAATGATGGCATCAAGCTGAAGTGATTTTTATCTTGTTCTTATAAGAAAAATGGTCCAGCTTTAATATAGCAGGTTTAACAGAACAGTGCCCTACAGATATTACTTAAGATTTTACAGCATTCCCTTGATGTTGTCTGACTGCCCTCTTCAGGATGACAGTGAATATGTTAGTTTGCTTAATATTAGTATCTGTTTCTAGAAATAACCAGTCTAATGCCTAAATCACATTGCTTTTAATAATTGCAAACTTTGCCCATTGAGTGAGTTAGGTAGCAAATTTTAATCAATCAGGTAATAAGGGTGAAGGTTGAGTTTCGTTGTGCTTCATAAGATTTATTCTTCGAGGGAGTAAGAGATCATAAATTTCATTTTAACTTTTTTTAATGGTAGATTTTTTGGTGTGTGTGTACAATATATTCCTTGATACAACACAACTCGGCAGGAGTTGTATGTAAGATATCACATGCTTAAGGCAGATCTCAGTTACGAGGAAATGGGGAGGGTCTTATGACATCTGTTGTCCTGTCATCCTCTTCTTCCTCTTTGCTCTCTCAAAATACAGTATGTATTATGCATGTTTAGTGCAGAGTTCTCTTGCAACAGATTTTTGCATCTACAGCTTTTAAATAAACAGCGTTCTGCACCATCAAACACATGGAACTGGTTTTACAAGAACACTGTTTCCATAAAAGCTGCAGAGTACATTTATTTATACTACTTCAGCATCTCACCACATGCAAAGATAAGATGCCAAGTGTTGTGAACCTTGCTTTGGACTCTACAGCAGATATGATTAATTAGTAGTATGGAAATAATTAGCAAAGGAGCCTGTGTCAAGCCAAAAGTTCTGCAAGGATTCTTTGGGGATTTTTCCTTTTTTTTTTTTTTTTCTCTGAATTATTCACTGATGCGGATTTGTCCTGTGGAAGAATCTGTGATTTTATGGTTCTATGACTGTGTGTTTAGAGAATGTCTCTGCTGGTAAGGATCCCAGAATTCTCTTGGACTTACTTTTTTCCTTCCCTCTCAGTGCAGACAGGGCAAAGTTGGTTGTTTTGTGGTATTGAGTTTTCTTTTCTCTTTTAAAATGAACATGGGAACAAACAAAACCTAACCAACCAAAAAAAAAAAATGCACCTGAGTATAGAGCCATGACTAAAGCCAAGAGGAGGCTTTCTGTCAAATTTGAGTAGTAGCAATATGACTTTCTAGTGATGAAAGAAAAGATTATTTAACCCTGTATGTTGCACAAAATTATCCTTTATCACTTTTAAAACAAGTTTGAGAGGAATAATCTTGAGTGTATTATGCTACTTACTAAGTAAATGAACAGTGGTCTTGTATCACGTCCCCAGGGCTTAGCAGTTTTTATGGCTCTTTCTATGGGTCTGCTATTTTAGGAAGATTTCTACTGTCATATTTCTGTGTTATTTTTCCACTAGTTTCAGAATTCCTTATGTGCAGCTGTCTCCAACAAGTAAATCCTGGTATCTTACTCAGGGGCCACATAAGCATCTCCTTGCATGGATCTGTTAGCAGATTTGCGTAACGATTGCCACTCAGGCCACTCCTGTTTTGTGAGACTTTTAAATACGGAAGATTTTAATTTTTGTTAACATCATCTCGGGATGGCTCTGGTACAGTTCTACTTAACAGATTTCGAATTTTGGAGAAGGCAGTTTTGAAGCAGAGTTGCATAACTAGCGTAAAGTTTTTTAAATTGAAAGTATGGATGTTGAGAATGATACTGCAAGTGTAATTAATCTAACCGGTGCAGCTGGTTATGGAATCTCTTTTGCCAGCAAATGCCACGTGGATGTACGTTTGTTTTTTTTTCCTTAACAGGCAAGCTAATGAAGAATACCAAGTGCTGGCTAATTCATGGCGCTATTCATCTGCTTTTTCAAACAAACTGTTTTTCACAATAGTGGATTATGATGAAGGGGCAGATGTTTTTCAACAGGTAAATGTTGGATACTGTAAAACATTCTTAATTTTTAGAACCATATGTTGATTTGACAAGTGATACAAGACATTATTTTCTGTGTGTAGGTGTGTGCCTCTATTTTGTACACAAATTCTTCCTGGTTAAAAACACCGGGCAGTTTCTATGACATTAGTGAAGACACATTATACTAGTAGCCACTTTTAGTATTTTCCAAGTGTAGTTTATAAGATTTGTGTATAGATTACATTATGTCTGAGAAATTTTTTTCAATCCATTTCTCATGTAATTTTTTAGAATTAAGTACAATGCAACTAGCATTTGCATTTAAAGATTTCCTTTATTGCTGGGGGAAAAAAAGCTCAACTAAAATAGCCTTTTAATTGCTTTTATCTAATACAGTATTCTTCAACTCCAGTAATATTTGTATTAGTCTGGAAGTTCTTCAGGGAAAAGAGCAGAGACTGGTTTACATTTTATATATTGGCTATGAAGAGTGAAAAATCAATTGGTGCACAGCAGTGTAAGGCCCCCTCTTAAATTGATTAGTCCAGGCAAAGCACATCCCTTGAAAATTAATAATAAATAATGACATGCTTTTCTCTGGTATTTATCCATTGATTGAAGCTAAAAATGCAGATTAAGATGATTGACAAATTTCGAAGTTCTCCGTGTTTTTAACCTCCTTTTGGTGAAATATGTGATTTAAAATTTTCAGGGGAAGAGTTTAATATTTATTTCTAAAATATTTACTTTAAAAATTCAATTGGTGTTTAGTAAGTATTTTTATTTCCAATTGACATCTTAGAATATATTGTGTAAAGAATGGTTTAAGGTTTTGACTTTGAGAAATACAATGTTAATAGTAAGTGATACTAATGACTGCTTTAAGGTAGATTTCGGGGAAAGGTAGTTCTGACCTTATGTTTATGTGTGCAAACAACTCATTTAATACTTACGCCACAGCAGAAACCCCCCAAAATTAATATGACTTTCATTTTTCAGCTTTTACTCTGTTTATAGAGAATGACTAAGCAGTTTCAGACCAACTGCCCCCAAACGCTATGACAGAAGATTTCTGTATCTCAGAATGTTTCTCTATCTTATAAAATATTTTATTAAATTCTTTCACAACATTTGTCTTAGCCTTTCTCAGAATTTTTTTTAATTCCAAATCAGTTCACTAAGGAAGAGGGCTGTTTTTTGCTTAGATGGAAAATACATTAATAGCTGGTAATTTCTATTGATAAATTCAGTTCCGTACTTGAGTATGTTTAGTAATGGGATAGAACTCATTTTGCAGGAATGAAACAAACTAGTTTACCCTGCCTTTTTTGTTTAAAGATCTCCATAGCGTATCATCTTTAAGTATTTCCCCTGATTTTTTTTGTTAATTCCATTTTTTCAAGTGTTATATTGCACTGACATGGACTGGTATCATAAAATTATATTCTCATATGCCACATCGCAAAGTTGAAGTAAAAATTTACAGTGGCAAATGTAAATATAAATCTATAACCTTTGAACTTTTTGATAACTGTGAATAGTTCCAGTGACATAAACACATGAATTAAGTTGTGTAATTTCTAGGGCAAGTTATGTATTCTAAGCTAGTTACCTAGACCTTTCTGGATTCAAAAAAGAATCGTCATTAATGGGTAGTCTGTCTTGAAGCCAATGGAAGGCTAGATGAATAGTTTAGTTAACTTGGGATTGATGAGAGCTAGACAAGTAAAACAATGTCAAGCTATTTGAATACTTTTTCCTCCCCTAGAATTATAACCTAATATACTTTAATAGATTGGTTGGGTGTGGGGTCTCAGTTTTACTAATTACAGGGAAGTTCTTACAGTGTGTGAAGACTTTAAAGCATAAGAAATTCTTACTCAGAAAACCTTGTGAAAAACTCTAAATAATTAAACATCCCAAACAATCTATTGCAAGGAATATTCTGAGCACTCTTTTTGCAGGACTGTACATGAAGGTGTATAAAAAAAAAAGTAACGTATGGAGGCAAATAATGTTTTTCATGCTAGTTAGACATGTTTTGTCTTATACATAAAAGGTAAACATTTTTGAGGGTAGTTACTAATATTTTTTTCTGCTGTTTTTCCTGGTTTTGTAGCTGAATATGAACTCTGCTCCGACTTTTATGCATTTTCCTCCAAAAGGTAAACCCAAGAGAGCTGACACATTTGACCTGCAGAGAATCGGATTTGCAGCTGAGCAGCTAGCTAAATGGATAGCTGACAGAACAGATGTTCATGTAAGTCTCTCGACAATTTTAAAAGTTGAAGCCAGATGTATCATTGTAGTCTGAGACAGGCTGATGACAAATTCCAACTTTCCTTAATACCTTTTTTTCTCAAGTGTAGATGCTAGCATACATTAAAAAAAAAAAAAGTAATGGTACTTGTGGTAACTTCTGAAGTTTGCAGATCGTATTCCATTCTTGCTTAGTTAAATTTTATTGTGATCATTAGCTGTTAATAAGTAAAACATGCTTTGCAGAGCTATATACGAAACAGATTCAAAGGTAGCTGCTCCTAATTCAGACACAACCTGCAAATGTGCTGAAGAAATAATGTTTTGAAGTTGAACAGTTCAAAATGATGCTTAAAACTTTTTTCATTTTATAAGTTTATTAAAGGAAGTAAATTTTTTTTATTATTTGTCATTAGGAATTAGTCTTTCTGACTCTGAAACCAGATTTCAGATGCTCCCTGTTGCTTTATATGGAAGATGATCTGTATGTATGCATTTATTTGCAATCTGTGTTTGCATTTATCTTTTCCAGATTAGAGTGTTCAGGCCTCCTAACTATTCTGGTACAATTGCACTGGCTCTGCTGGTATCTCTTGTTGGTGGCTTGTTATATCTGCGAAGAAATAACTTAGAATTCATCTACAACAAAACTGGCTGGGCCATGGCAGCTCTGGTATGCAGATTTTCATTACTAATATGCTTTTTATTATCTTAGCAGATGTGTCTTCATTACTTGCACGGTAAATTAAAAACCCTTGCATTAATACGTTGTTCAGAATGGTACTATCAGACAAAGATTTGTAATCTAGACTTTGGGGCTAATTCCTATAAGCAGTATCAGTTACTATGAGTGGTTCACTGAAAATTAGCAAATTCTCTGATAGTTAGCTGTGAATTTTTTTTTTAACAAGAAAATATTTCTAATAAAAAGTGTTACTAATGTTCACTGCTATCATTCAACTTGCCATTTTTTGTAAAAGCAGTAGTGTTATGATTGGTTTAGTGTGGATAATAATGCCAGACTGTCAGTTTAAAAAGTAAATTAGAGTAATGAAAAGGGTAAGAAAAGTAATAAAGGCTTTTACGTGTTTGTAAGAAAATGATAAAATAACTAAGAAACTAAGAAGAAGGTGGAATTCTTTCCAAAACTGGTTTCAGTAGTACTGGCCTCAACATTCCACTGTTAACCTAAATAAGAATAGGACGATCTCATATGATTAACTCTGAGGAAATTCTAAAACTAGCCAATAATCTGTTTGAAATATTAGTCAACTAAATCATCAAGGTTGTAATTAATGAATTAATGTCTAACATGCTTAATAGTGCATTGCAGTATGTTTATTTATATCATTGTTTTCAATTAACTGAGTAGACTGTTGAAAAAAGTGGACCATGCAGCGTAGTCAGCTGTCTCAGTTTTAGATAGGAAATAGCATGCAAGGACGGTAGATAGCGGATAAGGTGTATCAGTAAGTAGTTGTTATTCTGCCATCATTGCGACTGCCAGCAGAGGAAAAACCTGAGGAGCAGCATCTAAGGCTTGATTTTCAGGGACAAAGAGTCAGGAGTGTGGTTATCAACACTGTAATAGTGTCTAGCATTATAAAGTCCAATCTAACAACATACTACGGTTTAATAGAGCTAAATTCTTTCTGTATTAGAAATATATAACTTGAGAACAGTACTTTTAAAAAATTTGTCCATATGTTTTATACAACATAAGCCAAGCTTTTCTTCTTTTTCCATGTAAAGGGTTATTTATTCACTTCATTTTAAAGACTTTTTCTCAACTTGCATCAACCTTTCTTGAAAGCATACGGGTAGAATTATAGACGGAATATGAATTTACTTGTGCAGCAGCATTCATATGTTATTTCTAGGCTCCATTTCTCACGAAAGCTAGGACCAGATGGTCTGTTCAGGTCCCTTCCAACCTGGGCTATTCTATGATTCTGTATATTTAGCTCTGCTAGAAGTAGGTTACTAATGCATCCTATAATTGTTTTTGCTTTTTCAAAGCCATGTCATACTGATGGTTTGCTGTTCTGCTCCGATTTAACAGTATGAGAAGATATATTCTTTTGTGACTCATCTGTCATTGATGAGCCCATTGGCAGCCTTCATTACATCACTTCAAAAATGAAGTTACCTAGTACCTGTTGGGCTCTTAATTCATTTTTACGTCTAAATGATTAACAAAATCTTAAAGCAAGCTCCTTGTTCAGAGTTCCTTAATATTTGGCGTTACTCCTGAATAATCACAGAATCATAGAATCATTAAGGTTGGAAAAGACCTTTAAGATCATCAAGTCCAACCATCAACACAACACCACCATGCCCACTAAACCATATCCTGCAGTGCCACATTTACACTTTGAACACTTCCAGTGATGAATGGCTACTGATAATGCTGTTTTCTCTCGTGTGCTATCATAGCATTTCCTATTACTGTACATGGCATACATTCTTTGTTTAAGCAGTTTGTTAATCTACCCCGTACATTGAGGAAGGAATAAAGAACAGGGTTTCGAATAAATGACCTATAGGACTAGATTTCAAGTAGAATGATGTTTCCTTTTGATCTAGAGAGCCAGGGCCAGAATGTCTTCTTTGCTCCAGGATGTCATTTGGAGTATCCTGAGCTCTAGCACAGAGTTTTGACAGTTCTCTTCCAAAGTAAGTCTGTCATATTTAGTTGCATATATTTTTCTAGATTACCAGTATTTTTCAATGATAATACTTTTTAAAGATAGACTACCACCAGAAAGCTCAGATTTGATAATATCAGTCTAACTTTTTTTTACTCCTGATCTGTAGAGATCACATGAGTAAAACAATAATTAGCACACCGAAATAGATGTTTGTGTCAAAAATGAAATAAAGATATGTAATCAGTGGTATTTCCTTTGTTTAACCATGCACTGTATGTCTGGAGACAGGAATTCTATTCCAATTTCATACTCCAGGTTTTCAGATCAGAAGTTTAATGTTTGAATGTGTTGGGGAATTGTGTTTTTGTCTTGCAGAAGTTAAAAAACAGTTCTTCAAATCAAGAATCATTCTATTACGATCTGCATTCAATAAATAGTTGAAGACATAATTAACTTCCTAATGAAATTAAGAAAATTGACACATCAATTCTTTCTTTAAATATTTGCCGTTCTCCTTAGCGGTGGCTGGACATTTTACATCTGAATGTAACTGTAAATTGCAATGTAGAAAACTTACAGTCACATTAAACTGAACCCCTGTGGGCAGGGTCAATGTCCAAATGTGATCAAGCATTTAAAGAAATTGTATTAATGCCTTTCAGCAATTGTCAAGCTGCTGATTGTATTGAAAAGCAATAATAGAGTTAAAAAGACTTAAAATGGCATTAATGCCTGTCCTGGTTTCAGCCAGGATAGAGC
>NW_010540694.1:0-248 GCF_000687285.1 Phaethon lepturus
CCTGCGCGCGGGGCCGCGCCCCCTTGTGGAGGGGATCTCGCCACGCCCCAGAGGCCGCTGAGGTGGAAGGCGGGAGGGCTGCCGCCCTCAGGGCGGCCCACCGGAGCCCCGCTGCCACCGGGACGGCGTGGGCACTCGTCCCTCCTAACCTACGCTGCTCGAGGCGCGGATGACGCCTTCATCGCCAGGGCCCGCTTCCTGCAGCTGGTCTCTCCCCACCGGCGGGGGTGGGGGGCGCCCCACAAGCG
>NW_010540694.1:279-8018 GCF_000687285.1 Phaethon lepturus
CGACTCGTCGAGGCAGCTGGCGCAGCTGGCTCTTCTTCCAGGCGTTGCTCCGCTTCGCAAGAGACTAGCAGGAGCAGGGGTAGAGGACTGGTCTGTGGTGACTGTCAGCACTTTGGAGTTGAGGCAACCCTTGCATGTGGTGGTCACTGCCATTTCCTTGTGCAGGTGAGTGGGAGACAGACGCAGCTGGACCTGTTTAACTGTTTCCAGTTGAGGGAGTATCACCTGGTGAAGGCGGTAAGGTCTTTGCCTTTGTTTGCTCAGACACCCTACAAGGAAGGCGCTCCAAAAAATGTGGTCTTCAGATGAGCGTAGGTGTTGCAGACCTCCACGCTTCCAAGAGGAGGCAGCTATTAGTAGACAGCAGAGATTGGCAAGACAGTCATAATGCGCATCTGCAATGTCATATAGACTACTTTGACTACGTACTTGATGAGGTTGCCTTAAAAAGAGTAGTTAGAGATCAACTTCAAGTTAACAAGCGGAAAACTAGTTGTGAATGTGAGATGAAAAATCCAGCAAGTAAAACAGTTACGTAAAAGGCAAGATGCATGTTTCAGTTCACTCGTGTCAGTTAATGATGTGGTATATATTGTTCAACACTCCCAAGAACTCAAGCACAAGAACTATATTCAGCTGTAGGCTCTCTTGTGCATACAAGGCCCTTATATCTAGCAGTTTGTTTAATGATGGGTAAGCCACACTGTGCCAGTAACTTGGATCAAGCCAATAGAAAGACTGACAGGCCTAAGAGCGTAGGCAGCTTCCACATATTTGTGGAAGTGCAGTGTGCCAAGAACGATGCTGTTGAGAAAGACTATTCCTCCAGTGACAGTGAGTGCAATTGGCTTACTATTATAAGACTAAACTCTCAATTCTTATCATAGCACTTGGTTCACTTATCATGGCTCCTGCTAAAAGCTGAGAATCAAGACTAGGTGAAGCCACTTCTTCATTAGTGACTGCCTGTCAGGCCTGTGGCGTTATTCTATAAAGATGACCTTAGGAAATCACAAGCTCATATGCTCTTAAAAAGAAAAAAAAGTTGTAATCATTCTAAGTATTTCAACAATAAGATCTCTTTCACTTTGAGACCTAATACCATTTCTATCTTGAGAAGAATTATGGTACCAAAAAACCTATACTGATATTCTTCCTGAATATTTTCAAGTATCTTTTGGGTTTTAAAGTTTAAACCTATCTTTGATGAATCACCTATGGTTCTACTTATGCCTCACATCGTGGTGTTAAATAATCTTCCAACTTTTGTCCCTCTCAAAAGTGTAAGAGAACGAAGATGATGTATCAGTTATCCAAGTTTGAGTGAAGTTCATATACCAACTTAGTTGAGGCAGGGGGAGGCATTCCATTAGAATCAGATTAGCTCTTAGGAACTGAAGCTAATTTTAAGATTACATACTTACCCTGACAGAAGTAGGAATTCTAATAATCATACACAACCCTAAAAGAAATAATCATGACCATTTTATTTAATCTGAAGATTGATAGGGTGAGAAGGTAGATCTAATTACAATAGAATAACAAATACTGAGGGAACTTTAAGCACAAATTAGTATTAGTAATCTTAACTCAGGTCTGGAAAAAGAGCTATTAAAAAGTCACAGTTTTAGCCCTGTGGCATTCTTATTGTGTGCACCAACCTTACCTCCCCCTAGGGCTGAAGATGCAATTAACTCCTACTAAATGAGTTTGTGAAGAAGTTACTATCTTCTCTGCATTTCTCCTGCCAAGATTTTGGTTTGATAGTATTCAGATATTTGCTTTATTATTAGCTGTTATGCTTCCCAGTAATGCTGAACTGAAGGGCTAATCTGAAAGTGTAAGTTATCACCCTCATCCTACCAAACATGAACGCAAATCAAGTGATTTCTATAAACATGACAGAAGGCTTACAGACCAGCTACAGGCATAAATTAATATACGTTTTTTCTAGACAGATGGTACTTTTCTTCCCTATTGATCTGTCCATGGAAATTCATTTTTCAGCAAGAGCTCAATATTGTTCAAAACACAACACTGTTGGAGTTACTAACACGTTGAAAATATCTCAATTTGATTCTTTTTTTTTAAAAAAGCACCCAGCCATATAAATCAGAGTAGAAGTTAATTTAGTTTTGAAGTTATTCCTCTCTTGCAAGAGGAGTAGTTCAGCAGACTTTTTTTGGGGAAAAGGCACTTTGGCTTCAGTAGAGTAGTAAGTTGCAAGGTAGCTGCACTAAGTTGTTTCACTGGAGTTTTAGTTTCTAATACTTACTGCAGTCTTTTGAAAGACTTGCTTCCTCACTCCAGTTTATCTCTGTGAGGAACATGAGTTAGTGTCCACTTCAATACAAATATGGAGAACAAACGAGCAATATAGAATCAATTCTAGCCAAAAAAACCACACTATGCTATGAGAGAAAAATATTTGGGTAGTATCTTTATTAAACATTTCAAATAAAAGTAAAGACTCCTTGAAAAAGGAGCAGAAACTTGTTCTTAATCTAATTAAGAGTTTAGTTTTAACTCTCAAAGCAAATTTTAAAAATAAAACAGGTTTGGTTTTTTTTTTTTAAATGAGAATGCTGTTATTTTGAAAGTTATTGACTTCCTCTTCCTTCTAGCCTCCATATAGCCACTCTACTTTCAGTACTTCTAAAGGAAGTTTGAGTTTACATGAATGATATGAAAAAAAATTTTGGCTATTACCCAGTCTCCACAAAGCACTTATTCCAAGGATACATGAGCTGTGTAAAGAAAACACTGTTTCTATTTCTTGAAGCATTTCAAGACCTTAGATGCGTCTTGACAATGCCGTATTTTAAAATACTGTTATTCTACTTGATAGAGAAAAGGTTAACAGATTTTTCTGTTAGAAACCCCCAAAACCTTAGCTAAGGATAAAGAGTACTATTGAAAGTGTTGCAGACCAGTTTAACCACAGTCCCCTTTTTGCGTTCAGACTTAAGGGGATCCTGACAGAATTTGTGGTAATACAGCTTTATTGTAAGACTGATAATTTTTCTAGCCATACCATAAACAGCTTTTATGGTTCATTCCTCCTTTTTTTCTGCCTTCAATATTTAAAGAAAATAAAGCTTGTAAGTTCAAAGATACAGTACCTTAAATAATTATTCAGATGTCTATTAAACCTTTCACCTTCTATTTCTAATGTCAGTCAGAACACATATTACAGGAATAAAAATGTTTGGTCTATAAAAATTAATACATAAACATGTCAGATTTGCTTGTCACTTGATGGTCTTTTCCAGAAATGTCCTTACAAAGGCTCAGACTTGACTACTGCACAGTAGCCGTTCATGTAAGACTGAATTTCATACTCACCAATATGCCTTGCAGAGTTAAACCAGCTCAACCCTCAGGGAGATGTTTTCCATCTTAGCTGCTTCTGCCAGCATAGAAAATTCAGTTATCTTTGTTACACAGAGCTTTTAGAGTAAGGACATGAAGCAGCATTTTGGTCCTTACAGCTTGCCAGTTGAAATTAGTTAATTGAAAACAATCATGTTTTACACCTGATTTGATTCTGTAATGCATTAGCAATACACACAGTTCCCACTTATTTGGAATTAGTGTTAGTTTTTCCATATTTCCTTCTTTCTTGATTAGCAAAGTGACAAGTTTTCTCAGGTCTCTTAAACAAGCAAGAAAAACATTACTAAGAAGTAGTTTTCTGAATAAACATAATAAATTTAATGCCGTAATTCAACACTGATCTTCAATACTTACAGTGACTCCTGCAAATGTCTCCAAGTGAAGATCTGCAATAGCTACGTCGAATTATTACTCACTGATTTTCTGCATTCTAAATGTATTTTTTTTTTAATAGAAGAGTACATTACTCACAGGAAGAATAAAAATCACATCAGTAGTGTTACATCCTATTTAACAGTCAGAATCCTGGATACTCTGCAACATAAAAGGAACAAATAGTTCCTTTTCCACTATAGTGTGTATTTTTATATATATATATTTTTTTTTCCCCAGTGAGTTACTTTGTAGCTGTGTCAGTCAGTTATCACTTGCTCAGAAGCATCAAGTTACCACTGTTACAGGGAGTTACATCTCTCAACTTCTCAAAAGACTGTATGTATTAAAGATCAGTGTTGAATTATGGCATTAAATTTGTTGTGTTTATTCAGGAAACTATTTCTTACTAATGTTTTTCTTGCTTAAGAGACCTTTACATGTTTTACCTAGCTGTATAAATTCCAGTGCTGCTATCCAAGAAATGGCAAGACTAACTACTGCAGTCCCAACACAGATTGTCTCAAGATGCTGCAGAATTTCAAGGCAGTACTTGTTAATATTTTCAATGTGAAGGATGTGTTTTTCCAGCACCTACAAGCTAGTACAGTTCACTGTCAATTACTGATAGAGAAGTTAGGGTCTTCCATTTTATAATTTTCTGCACATCTACAAATTAAGAAACATTTTAACATGAATTATTAAATAAAAACACGCATTTCCAGAAAGGACGTGAGTTCTGTATCTACTCTCTTACTTTGCTATTATGAAAGTCAAGTAATATTTTGCAGCCCAGACTAGCAAGAGATGGGATTATTTTTGGACAAGATCAGACCCTTTTGTTAACATGGATCTAGCAAGGGTCATTGAGTCAGACTTGCTTTGTTGGCTAAGATTTTTTTCCTAATTAAAAAATGTTTATGGTAGGTAAGAACAAGAGGTCATGGGTTACAGAAAGTTGACACAATGGATCAAGTAGAATCTTTTCATATTCTTTAATGTTCCTTTTACCAGTTTTTATATAGGATTCAATTACTTTCAAGGGAGCGGATCTATTGATACGGGATGTCCTGAACAGGAGATGGGATAGATTTTTTTGAATCCTGCAAATAGGCTGGTTACATACTGTTGATTAATGTTGTCTCTTTATAGCCTTTTTCTTATTTGGATTTGAGTAAAATATTGTTAATAAAGACAGTATCACAAATCTGCCTTGTATTCTTACTCTGAGAAGGATGTGAAATAATCATATGGAGAGCAACAACTTGCTTATTCTGTAAAATTTCAAATATATAACCTTTCAATTCTGCAGTGTGCATTTTTCATGCCTTTATGGGACTGGTTCACTTAGTGGCACACCCCAAATTCATACAGCCTTTGGTGTTTTTCAGATGGAAGAAACAACAGTATTGCAATTGAGAATTGAGCATGAACAGATACCCTCAATTGTTCTGGCAGTAGAAGTAAGGCCCAAAAGTGAAGGTAAGGAGATTTTGCTTGATGTCATGAAGTGTATATGGTCAAAGCATACAGTGATAAAAGTGTCCATGTGGCCTTTTTTTTTTTTAAAAACACACAAATACCCTAGGTAAAAATAGCTAAAAAATACATTGTATCGCTTATCAGGCTGCTAACTTAAGCATCTGGAATAAGATGGATAGACATCACCCTGTTTTCATTATCTTGAACAATTTAAGAAAAAATGGTAGCAGCTATTTCACACTTTAAAATCTATGCCTGCTCTTGGTATACGTGCTTCTTGCTTCAGCCCTTGTCTCTTCCAGTAGTAAGTTATGTTTCAGAAAGATGTCACTTATGCAATTACTTCTGAGCTTTTTTTTCTGGAATAGTTCCCTCCCTGCCCTCTGACACTTAAAGAATTTGAGTGCTTTTAGTTTCAGCCGGGAATAGATAAAAGGTAAGAAATAGAGCCAATTGAGATGGTGAGTTTATTTGTTCCAGCTCCTCAGTTAGAAGGAAACATACACAAATCAGTACAGGTCTCAGTGAAAAAAGCTCCTGGGATCAGATTTTCTTAAGAAGGTATTTTACTTCATCAGTATATTTGTTGACTAAAAAGACACCACTAAATGACTATATAAAATGTGTTATAATAGACAACATTCATGCTGACTGTGGCCTGTGCACTTTCTTGGGTGTTTGCTTCAGCGTTTTTGAAGACTTCTTGGCTGACTGTATTGATTTGCCAGCTTTGGGTGTTGCAAAAGACTTTGCTTCAGGCTTTTGGGGAGTCTTTTTCGTCTCTTTTATTGCTTCCTTTGGCGTGCTGAGCTCCTTGGCTTTTTGCTGTTTTAGTGATGTCTGCAAGTCTGCACACTCTTCTGTAACTTTATGTTTTATTTTTGGAGTCTCCAGAGCTGGAGGTTGTTTCTTTCTCTTACCAAGGGGTGTTTTAATTTTCTTGCCGTTGTTGTCACCTTTTTCTGCACTTAGTTCCATCTTCTGTATTTAAGACACAAAAAAAATTATCATTATACCTAAAACACATCTTTACAGTTTTTCAAGAAGAAGGATCAATGAAAGCCATTATAAATGACAAATGCTTTCTATTGATTGAACTGTGCCCTAGCCCAAATAATCTGTTCACATTTCAGTCTGGAAGCAGAGGATTAAACACAGAACTAAATAATGAAAAAAAAAAAACAAAAAACAGTAAGAAAGTAAATAGATCTACAGATGCAAGGATCCTCTTGGCCAGTCAAGTCGCCGACCTCTGCTGGCAGAGCTTTAAACCACAGTTCTCTTGCCCCATTCCCAGGCTTAATAGACTGAACAGAGATCCCTAGAGTTCTTCCCAGATGGCCCTCATGAAAGAAGGCTGCTGTCATCAGAACAATTAATACAAACCAAGTCTAGCTTATCTATCCCAGGTCTCTCAAAATAGGGCTCTGGCAATCACATCATGTGAGCTAATGTAGGCCTGTTGCAGAAGGGCAGCTTGAAGCAAGCTGTATAAATTTTTTTTGGTGGGCCTGCACATAATCATAGTTTTAGTTTGGGCATCCCCGTGAAGAGATACATTGTTAGAGTTTGAGTATATGCTCCGATCATGAATGCAGTATAACTAAGTTGAATTTGTAAGTCTTACTGTTTTATTCATCCGAATATCTTTTCTAGATATTTGTTAAATGTGTGTATTATCAGTCTGGTTGTTTTGCAGAGACATGTTAATGACATGTTCCACATCATCTCCAATACTGGCAACAGTAAGTCTATCCAGTATTTCACACAAGCTGCTAGCTCTCAATTTATATTATATGATTGTTAATGTTGCACTTTACTATCCTAGAGAATGATATTTGTTCTTCCTCCAGTTTTGCACTCCAGGCAGAAGATGATACATTAAAATACATTAAATTTTAAGATTAAGTATTAAGCTGTTTCTCAATCATTTACCCTTTCTTCTGACTTCAGGCTTGTTATTTGACCTAGACAAAATTGCTGCTGCTCAGAAAAATACATAAAGGACAATAACCACTGGCTTCCTTTGTCTGTGAGAGAGGTTAACTAAAAAAAAACCCCCAAAACAATCAAAACCAAAAAGCTCCAAAACAAACCACCTCCCCATGGCATCCCACCCCCACATACACTCAACTCTTGTTTTCATGATATATTCACAAAAAATCCCGTTCACTTGAAGTGTGTTCAGACACTGTTCCCTAAGGAGCAATGAACAATTCAAACAGTTCAAAATCTTTAGTTTTAACTAAAATGTGAGTTTCTCAATATTGTTAAAGAATTACCTTCAGCTCAGCTATGATGCTTGTTTGCACAGGCACCAGTTGTGGAATTTCTTCATCATCATCATCATGATGACCAGGTTCTTGGACTACTTCTACTTTTTCTTTTGTTGCAAGTTCCTGGGTGGCAGTAGCATTAATTGCAGTTGTCAAAGTGACTTGACTTGAATTCAGTTTTTTAGCTGCCTTCTTCGGTTTCTTACTCTTTCC
>NW_010540694.1:8049-12731 GCF_000687285.1 Phaethon lepturus
AATTGGAAGTACATGTCAGACAAATCCCCATAACATTTCTAAATGTATAATAATTGTTTTATTATGGTTAAAAATAAGATGGTCTAGTAACATTAATTTAAATATTGTTGTTTAATAGACCTGGACTGGTCAACCATATGTAAAATGTGAAAAAATGCATTACTTTCAGAAGTTTATAATAAACAGCTCATAAGTAAATAATAATAATGTCAAGATTACAGTCTTTAAGTTGAATATATATGCTCCAAATTTATTTTAGACAAAAGACCATAATAAGCAGAACTCAGTACAAAGGAATAGTGAATATTTTTCTTTTTTGAAAAAGAAAGTAGGTGAGCCCCTCCAATATACAAATATATGAGTTTGTGAATTATTCAGATGCCACTGATTAGCAAACAAATAATGGATGCATAGTCTGAACCATGTATATGTTAATTGGTGTATTCTCAGAAGGCATATATGAATAAACAATACAAGCAAAAGTTCTAAGAATGAATCTCAGCTCGCTACACTTTAGGACTAGAAATGCTTAACTAACTTATTTCCAGTTTGCTTTACAACCTATCGGTGAGTTTCCATGATTTTGTATTACTAGTATTTGAAGCACTCGAAGTCAGGAGTGCCTAACTCATTTTGTAGCCATAAATGCCTGGGTTAAACTCCTAAAATGTTTAAACCCAATACATCAGACACTAGAATGCATAAAAGGAAGCCAAAGAACTAGTTGTTCCAACTCGGTTTTATGTAAAGTTTGAAGAATTTTGGGGTTTTACCTTTACTTCCTTTTTTTTGAGAGATGGCTGTCTGTCAAGCTCATCCAAATTGGAGATATTTGCAGTAAAAATCGGAAGTGCAACAGATTTAAGTGTTTTGAGGTGAAGAATTTTTACATTTTTCCAATTCTGCAACAACAAGAACAGTATATTAGGTAAAAATAACACGGCTGAATTGTGAACTGACTTGGCTTTAATGCAGTCAATCAGCAGTACCTTTGGTAACTTCTTAGCAATCACCTCAGCTGCCGCAATGATATTATCTAGTATCTCATCTGCTTTCATTCCAGTGTGACCTATACATGCTGTACTGAAAGAAGTGAAGAGTAATATTTATATGTGGGCAAATAAACATACTTCAAGTCATACTTCAAGACCATACACAGAAATTAAAAAAAGCCCACTTATCTGCAACTATCTTAACTTTCATAAAGTATGGCTGGCTATTGCAGGAGTCTTTTATAAGAAGTCAGAACAGATGTACCTGTATTTGGATATGCAGCTTCTGCCTTGTATTACTAAGCATATTACCAACTTAAGATAACTTTTAGATACACAATAAATGAAAAAAGTCTTACAAGAATAGAATATTTTATTAGACTATCTAATTCAACACAAACATTTTTCTAAGATTGTACTTGCTGTTTGACAGAGACAGTTGCCTAGAAATTCCTTAGGTATAAGGAAAGGGAGACAGAAAGTAAAACTTCTTTTAAGTAGAACTACTGATTTCTTTATACAGGTAAAGGTTCAAAATGACCTGTATCTGGAATGGTGACCATTAACCTCTTTTATTCACATATTAATGGAATAAAAGTAACTCACTTAAAATTCCTACAGTTCAGGTACAACTGTCCTTCAAGTGGAGTATTAATCTACTCATACTTACTAACAGCACCCTTTGTTGGTCACTGGGAGTGTAGTCCCCTGGATGTATTTTTGTAGTTCCTTAGCAAGATTTTTGGCTTTCAGGTTTACAGATAAAGGTGCCCTAAAAAAGAAAGAGGGGGGGAATTAATTGCAAAAAACCCAAAACAAACAAAACCAAACCAAAGCCACCCCCTCTCCCCCTGCCAAAACTCCAGCCAACCAACATTTTACTAAGAAGAATCTAATCTTAAAAAAGGTAATGCAAAAGGGATATACAGAATTTAAAGACCTACTTTTTCCTTTGATAAAAATGTTTTCCTAGATGTGAGGGCAAGAGCCTTCTAATTCGGTCATCAGACAGAAAGAGATCAAATCTGTTCAGGAGCCGACGCTTTGCTTCAAATAGTTTATACTCTTTTTTGAGAGTTTTGTATGAGATGATCTGCAATACAAGTAGAAGTTTAGTCCCCATCACTGCAAACAGCCTAGAATGCTTCTTAGAACTGCACAGAATTAACTTACATAATCAACAGTCTATCATGGTGCCTTATTTTCGAATGCTGAAGACAATCAATAGAAAAAGGACACAGTACTTTTTGTTTTAAGAACCAAACAATACGGATCTCTTGCACAGTAACTGCAAATCACCAAACAGAACTTAAGTACGTGGTGACATCTAAATCAAGGTTAAATACAATAATAAAATTATTTTCTACTATTATTGCTAGTAGCACAAACAATCTAATCCAGCTGCAAAGCGCTCAAATATTCTTTTACATTGTAAGTTTTTCCAGTTGCTTACTCAAACTTTTTTTAAATTGAGCATTTATGTAGCAATTACATCTGATTGCTAAAGATACTGTTTCAAATTGAAGAAATTATTCTGAGTAAATTTTAAAGTTTAGAAAAACTACCGTTTGAATAGTCAGGGAAATCTTACGAGAGATCATTAAGTCAGAACCATTGAGATTAGAATATTAAGAAGCAGAAAAGATCAACTACTTTCCCTTTTTCTTGGTACAAGAGGAAAGAAATGATAGTACTGTACTATACCATCATATATATCTCTTACCTGACTAACACTTTTGATCCCGTTTTGGATTAAAAGTTTTCTGTACAGATTTTCAGTCTGTTCTGCTGATAAATTTGGTTCATCCTTTGTGAACAGGCAAACCTCAGCTGTTTCTGGTCGAATGCCATGGGGCAGTGGTCTACAACAAGAATATGAGATAGATAGGGAATGTCTAAGAGGAGAAAGAAATTTCTTCCAGTACTAGGTCTACGCTGTCTACAGAGATCATCACCTTTTAACAAGTACTACAGGGAAGCTATGTATCTAGATTCTGGTCCTCGCTAACCACTAAATGTCCTTGGTGGATTCTGTACTTTTTACAGCACACAGAAATTTAAAAGTTAAACAATAATTTACCATGGCTTCAGTCAGATAAGCTGCTGAATCCATGTGTTCTGCCAGAACTCATGACCCCACAGGTCTTAGAAGGAGGAGGACCATCCTTTACATGCCTGAGGGACCGGATGCCATCCAGAGAGACCTGGACAAGCTCAAGAAGTGGGCCCATGTGAACCTCATGAGATTCATCAAGGCCAAATGCAGGGTCCTGCACTTGGGTCAGGGCAAGCCCCAGTATCAACACAGGCTGGGGGATGAAGGGACTGAGAGGAGCCCTGCCAAGAAGGACTTGAGGGTACCGGCAGATGAAAAGCTGGACATGAGCTGGCAATGCACGCTCACAGTCCTGAAGGCCAACTGTATCATGGTCTGCATCCAAAGAAGTGTGGCCAGCAGGTCGAAGGGAGGTAATTCTGCCCCTCTACTCCACTCTGGTGAGACCCCACCTGCAATGCTGCGTCCGGCTCTGGAGCCCTCGGCACAGGAAAGACATGGACCTGTTGGAAAGGGTCCAGAGGGCCACTAAAATGGTCAGAGGGATGGAACACCTCTCCTATGGAGAAAGGCTGAGAGAGCTGGGGTTGGTCAACCTGGAGAAGGCTCCAGGGAGACCTTACTTCAGCCTTCCAGTACTTAAAAGGGGCTTATGAGGAAGGTGGGGACAGGCTTTTTAGCAGGGCCTGTTGCAATGCAACAGGACAAGGGCTAATGGTTTTAAACTAAAAGAGGGCAGATTTCGACTAGATCTAAAGAAGAAATTTTTCACAATGAGGGTGGTGGAACACTGGCCCAGGTTGCCCAGAGAGGTGGTAGATGCCCCATCCCTGGAAACATTCCAGGTCAGGCTGGATGGGGCTCTGAGCAACCTGATCAAGTTGAAGATGTCCCTGCTCACTGCAGGGGGGTTGGACTAGATGACCTTCAAAGGTCCCTTCCAACCCAAACTATTCTATCATTCTACAACCATCCATTCTTCTCTCTTTACACCAGGACTGCATCCAATCATTAGTCACGTCTTTGTAGTACTGGGGCCCAGGTAAATAGATGTAAGCTTTCTAAATATAGCAAAGCTACAGTTTAAAAGAAAACTTATAATTCATATTCAGTTTTGGGTATCACAAGAAAGCTGCAAGAGTCTTTTTAATGATTTGGTGGAAGGTTAAGACAAGGAGACTGAGTTTTTTCCTTGACCTTCAGGATTGAAAGGCACATACTTTGTAACTGGCAACCCACAAAAATCGGTATTCTGCGCGTGCACGCAGCCAGCCCAGCCGAGTTCCCCGTCACACCACGGACGGGGCAGAGCAGCAGTCTGACCCGGCAGCGCTCGTTGACGGCACGGGAAGTGCCAGGACAGAACAGCGGCTGCCAAATCCTTTAAGCTCAGAACCAGCAAAGTGCTCTTTTCCAAACGAAAGACACGAGCAACCCCTGGGACTACATGGCCGAGGGCGAATTTCTTACATTTTGATGACCTGTGCCACCCGCGGGACCTTCCAGACCGTCACCAGGAGATGGACGTTCTCGCTCTCGTTGAGTAGCAGCGCGTCTCCCTTGCCCTTGCTTCTGGCGAAAGCCAGGAGGGCCTCCACCGCCTTCTTCACCTGCAACGGCACGACAGCGGCAGC
>NW_010540695.1:0-253 GCF_000687285.1 Phaethon lepturus
CAAGAGGCGTTGCGTGTCCGCACGCCCTCGCCGCAAGTTTGGGAGCAGGGGGACCAGGGACCCAGGCGCCAGAGCGGGCACGGGACGTCTCCGCAGGGCTTGATGTCCTCGGGCTTGAGGGATCTGTCGCAAGCGGAGGAGGTTTGGCCCTCCACGTCCCGGCAATCCACCGTCCGCCTCTGCCAGCCGGAGCCGCACGTCTTGGAGCACTCGGACCAGTCGCCCAGGACCCACTGGGAGGTCAGCATCGGTC
>NW_010540695.1:293-3405 GCF_000687285.1 Phaethon lepturus
AGGGACGTCCTTGGGGATGAAGAAGGTGTACTTGACTTTTGGAGGGAAGACCTCGCTGGCGATGGTCAGCAGCTGGACGGTCAGGGGCTCCGGGAGCTGTCGGAAGCTCTGCAGCCTCTCCAGGGTCGTCATGGAGCCACTGTATTTCAGGATGGTCCCCTTAATGAGGATGTCCTGCTCCATGGCCGAGATAGCAAAGTCTCCGTTCAGCAAGTACTTGCCCTCGAGGGTCCTCAGGGCCAGGTAATTCCCATCGTGACGGACCCCGCGGTGGCTGCGCTGTTTGATGTCGATGTTGGTTGCCCCGGCGGGGATGGTGACAATGTCGTTGTAGCCGGATAAAAAACTGCACGGGGCAAAGGGACACTGTTACTCTCCGGGACTTATTAAGAGGAGACCCGTGCAGGGGATAGCACTTGGCGAGCGGGATCGTGGCTCTGAAGCCACCTCTCTCTAACCCAGAGCGCTCGGGAGCTGGAAATATTGCAGTCGTGCCAGGTGTGTGCTCAGCTGGAAGATTTTGCAAAAAAATGAGAGATGGAATCAAACGAACAGCCCCTCAGTTACCAGCCTTGGTGGGAAATTCCCCTCACTCCCTTTCTTTTGAAATGGGTGAAGTGTTTGGGACTAAAAGCCTAGATTTTAGTGATGCTGTCGGATAGCATCAGCTATAGATCCAGCACAGCAGGACAGGAGAGAGCCGGGGCACTGCTGGCATTGTACGCAGAGAGGATATGTACATTGGCCAGATGTTGCTGCTAAAACCAGATCATCAGTTAAAAAGTTAAGCCAACAGACATCTCACATTGTAGACGACTTGATATCAACTCAAAAGCCTTTCCTAGAAGACAGCAAATACTACGGCAACAAAATCATCCCTATCCATAGGCGGGCGTCTCTCCACCCTCGTGGGCTCGTCCTCAGAAGGGTTTTGCAGCCACCACCACGACGCAGAAGAGCTCTTGTTGGAGGGCACAGAGCACATTCCACACTGGGGGAGGATTCCCCTGCAGACCCAGCCGGAGCCCATCCCCGGAGCGCCACGGCTCCCGCGACAGCACCGGGAAGCCTTCCGTACTCGAGCCCTCAGCACCCAGTGCTATGGTAATTATTTGCTACTATAATAAAATGCCACCTTTGGCGTGACTCACGCCGTGGGGCCGACGGAATTGTTTTCCACACATCCCCACGGTTGAGGCTGTGGTCGGTAATTAGGTTTAGAGTATTTTGGAACAAAGCTTTCAGGTCAAACTCTGCTCTCAGTCACCCTGGCCTCCCTCACCCTGATCTTAATGGGATCTCTGCTTGGCTGTAGCTACTACGCTCATCTCTCTTTTAGTCAACCACAAACAATTCATAGGAGAGTGGAAGCCCCATTTTCAGCTGGCTCCCTGGAAGGAAACCATTTAGGAAATCTAATTTGACTGCGTGAGTCACCTCGCCGCATGGAATTGGACACGTTGGGCTTCTGTTACGACCTTTTCAACAAAAGCCTTAAATTCAGCTCTTTGGCAAAGCAATGGAGATCTGGGGCGATGGAAGCGGCTGCCTCGATGCCCGTGTCCTAGGACCGAAATTCACTCCTAAGCCCTGGGAAAAGTTATCGAACTATTTATATAGTTCAGCACCAGCCCTTGAGTATGTGTCCAACCCACGGCGTTGGCGTGAGATGCATACTGTAAACTCCTCGGGGCAGCAGATGGATTTGCAGTGGCGTACCGAGCCCATCGCCGGTGTCAGCACCAGCTATTATTTTAGGAAATAAACTCTGCTTGGCTTGCCTAACGCTGCTCCCAAATTAACTCAGCGTAAGCCCCCGAGCCTGGCGAGGAGACCAGGCTGTGGCAAGGCCACCCAGCCACGGGTGTCGGCACGGCTGCAAACCCCGGTTAACGGCACGGAAAGCCACGCACTCCTCGAGTCCGGCCGCTGTAAACGAGGTCTGCGCCGAGGTGTGGTGCTTTGGGAAAGCAAACTGGCTTTACGTGACCTAGGAGGAGTCCTAATATTCCTAGCCTAGCACTTTTGCAATTAAAAAAAGGAGGAGAATGAGAGGGGAAGGTGTTTTTTCTTCGCCCAGCCCATCTCCGCTGACCTCTTCTCCCCGGCACCTTACTTGGATCGATTGAGCGAGCCGGATATTTTCCTGCAAGTCGAGCCGTTGCCGCCGCACACCCCGCACTTGTCCAGCTTCTTGGAGGACCCGACTACGTGATCGCAGCCAGCCTTGATGCACTGCCCGTGGACGCAGATGGAGAGGGTCTCCGGTCCGCACAGCGTCCCGTCGATCACCTAGGAAAGGGAGGGGACGCAGAGGAGCAATTAGGGCATTTGATCTGAAATGAGAAAAAGGAGGGGTGGTTGTATCGCTGGGTCTCTTACTTTGGCCTCAAAGACTTTAAATTCGCTCCTCCCTCTGGCTCGGCAAAAGAGTTTGCATCGGTCTCGGGGTGACACTCCCGCGTACTTGGGAACCCACTCCAGGCGATTCCCTTCCAGATCCGTAAAGTTGTAGCTGTTGTACTTCTCGCACTGCTGCTCCCGAAAGCTTTTCCCTGAAAGGAAAGGCGAAATGTGACCCAAAAGCCACGGGGAAAAAACCAACAACAACAACAACAACAAAAAACAAAACAAAACAAAACAAAAACAAACAAACAAAAAACCCAAAAATGAAAGAAAAATATTAAAAAAATGTGAAACGTGACCCCAAAAAACGCCTGGCCTCCTCAGCCGTCGCAGAGATGCAGGAGCGAGCGCCGAGGATAGCGGGAGCATGCGGCGAGCGTGCACGCAGAGGAGGGATGCCACCCACCTCCCACCCAGCCGGAGGGGATCACAACCCCCAGCAGAAAGCTATGCCCCCCCCAAATAGGAATATATTTAAGGAAGAGTGGAGCGATCCCTGGCGATGGGTCCTGGAAAAACGGGGGTGGGAGGCGAGCGTGCATTCGGGAATTGCAGCCCTTTGCTGCGCGGAGGGGTGGCTTTGCAGAGCCGGGCTTACCGTCGGGCGGGCACTCCTCGGTGCGGCAGGACTGGTACTTGGCGCGCTGGCCCTCGCAGTACCGGCCGCCGTGCTGGGGCTTGGGGCTGTCGCAATGGCGGTGGGAGA
>NW_010540696.1:0-38507 GCF_000687285.1 Phaethon lepturus
TTCCTTCCTTCCTTCCTTCCTTTCTTTCTCTTTCTTCCTACCTTCCTCCTCCCTCCATCTACATTTTCTGTCCACATTTTAAAATTAAGAAATCTACCAGCTTATCTCTTTTTCTCCCCCCCCCGCCCAAATTGTAGCTCAGTCCTAAGGCCACCTGCTTACAAAATATGTTGGTTTTCATTTTTTCTGAATTTTAGAATGGGGTTAAGGCAGGAATTATATAAAAAAAAAAATTTCAAAGTTCTAGAAATCAAATAAAAATAAAACATATTTGCATTAATTTCTAAGATATTTCCTGAATTACTTCTTTTTTTTTTTTAAGGTTGTTATAAAATCAGTAAGTCCTTGCCTTTACACAGAATACGTTTCACACCCATATAGTAATCAAAGGCCTACATCCAGTCTTTAAAGGACATTGATATGCAGCACAGATGGGTGAGACCATCTTATGTCCCGTGATAGGAACACTTTTCTAAAATTAGAATAATTTGATTCTGGCAGAGGACCTTGACCTCTGAAATAGGAAGTTTCACTTTCCTGAGGGTATGTGTAAGAGTTCTGTGGAGAGCTCACTGCTATTTTGTTCGTTCCCCATTCTTCTCCACTCAGTCTCTAGTCCATTGCTGTAGGCCTGTGAGGAAATGGAATTAGTTAGCATATATTTTCCACTCTTCAATACTACTAGAAGTCTAGGAAGGGTGTTGTGGGTAGCTGGAGAGAGTTGGGTAATTTTTTGCACATGGGATAAACTGAGCTGTGGCTCTCATACACTCACAAATGTTGTTCAAATTAAAATACTTACTTCTTGTAAACCAGTACAATTCTTGTATCAGAGGATAAAGAAAGAATGAAATGTAGGTACATGATACGACTTTTTCTTACTTTTCTTATTCTTCCATAACATTAGTATATATTCATGTTATGTACTGTTACTGTATTGGTAGATTTTGATACTTCTCTGACCTGTATGCTGGAGTATCTTTTGATGACTATGTATTATAATGGATGTACACTGGCACTAGCTAAAATTAATTCCTTTAAAAACTGACAGTTTGCTGAAAACTTTAAGAAAACATTTAATTCATAAGAGTCATTTTATGCAGTAAAAAGCAAACATTTCCCCTTCTTCTCTTTAATCTCTAAATATGGTACCTCTTCAGGCTGATTTACTTCAGTGAGTAAATAGCAGGATATCTGTTAGTCCTACCTATATTTCATTGGTTTTCCAATGTTCAGCAATATCCCAATCCCCTAGGAGTCATTTAACATAACTCTGTCTAATAAATTTTATAAACATAAGCTTTGTAAGACATCCATGACATTTAAGTTGCATTATTAAAGAATAAAGTAGTGTATATGCTCAAACAACAGGGGGCTTTATCATGCAATGCAATAAAAAAAGACAGCAAACTGTACAAAGTTTATACGCTTTGCATGTATGATTTTCTCCCATATTTCAGACTCCTGTAGGTATTGTGCATCTCATTCTGGAGTGCAGCAGTAATAAAAATACACAAAACTTCACTAACGGTTTTCTAATGAACTACTTAAAAGAAGGCATTAGGGACCTTTTAGTTTTACTGCTACAATGAATATAGAAGACTGTGAAAACACAGCTTCAGAATAAAGAAGATGAAAAAAAATATATGTCATTTCTTTCTGGCAATAATTTCTTCAGTCTTGCAATTCCTTATGTTCAATTCTGTTTCAAAAGAAGGAAGTGAAGCTGACCTCCATTTTTATCCTATAATGAATACCTTAATTATTATCGAAGCACTGACCTACTGCCATTTACAAGAGCTGCAGTGGCTGATAATCACCATAAATAATAGATTCTAATCCAAGTAGGTTAACTGCACAGATTGAAATGCATGGCCATTCCTGCCTCCTGAATTCCACCTGGAGGTCTGAGTGACTGCTAATAATGCTGCAGCGATATCTATCAGGCTTCCGAGGTCAGACACTCCACACCTGAAGAAATTATCCCCCAAATTGTTCCATTAACTTGCATACAGGGCTGTTTTCATTACCACCAGAATCACTCCTGTAAGAAAAAAGTATATTTTTCACAACCCTCTTCAAATTCTACACATTACTGAAAAAATATGGAAAAGGAAATTAGAACAACAGAAGGGAGAGAAAAAAAAAGGATGCTGAGGGCTGATTATTCATATACACAAAAGCAAGATGAATGCAAAATGAATTTAAAACACTGCCAGAAGCTCCTTTAACCTTGCACAGTTGCTAATGATTATATAACATGTACGACTCAAGAATAAAGTCTTCAGTCTCCTCTGGATTTAATTTTCTCATCTTTGACCAAGTGAAAAGGACAGGTATAATTAAAGGTTGTCACTAACACATGGGCACGTGTATATGTTTGATACCTGACTATTGCTAGCATAACCTATTAGCAACTCCTAAATGTTTCTCTGAGAAAAAAGCTGGATTTTAATTTTGTTTAATAGGAGTTAGTTGGGTTTTCCAACTTAAGAGAAGAAAATAGAGTGCTTTTAAGATATGAAGATCTGTCTGAAAGCTCATTGGTGCATTGTTGTTGTGAAATGATTCAGTGGTGTGTCTAACACTTCTGAGATGTGACATAGTGTAATATTTAAAGGGCTAATAGTCCATAAATATCCTTTACCTTTTTGTCATATGAATATATGGATTCCATTTTGTCTCTAAAATATGATGTAAACAATATTTTTAATGTCCCATTTTTTAAACCTCGAATGAATACAGCTTTCAGAAGAGGATGATTTGCAATCAACTGTTTGATCATCAGTCTCCGTTTCTGTAAAAATGATGTTCATAGACTTCTTTGCTTGGCTGTCAGGTGGACCAAATAACATTCACAGGATTTGTGACTAAGGTTTTATGTTCCTCCTCTTCTAAATCACCCTTGCTTTACCTTGCGTCACCATAACAACCCTGGAGATACAGGCAGGTACAGTGACACTAATCAATCCTCAAAAATGTCTCCTACAAAACACCAGGCTGCTCAGCTTAAAAATTATGTGGGAGTCGTATGGTGTCAATAAGGCAAAAGAATGTTTTGAAGGGAATGTGTTTTGCTACTCTGCCTTCCCTACCTTATATTGAATGTCTGTCTTATTTCACTTTTCCTTGAGCAGTAAAGGCTGGATACAGCTGTATAAATGCAGCCAAGGCCATTAGTGATGCCCTGGGTATCCCAGACAATGGTCTAGGGCTAGCAGATAAGAGATAGGATTCGTGAGAAGCTCAGATGTAGCAGCCAGAGACTAAGCAGAATGTCCCATGGTAACCAAAATGACAGCAGATGACCACGGGCACTGAGACCCTCAACACAGGAAAGACATGGACCTGTTGGAGCAGGTCCAGAGGAGGTCCACAAAAATGATCAAAGGGATGAAATACCTCTCTATTAAAGAAAGGTTGAGAGAGTTGGGGTGGTTCAGCCTGGAGAAGAGAAGGTTCCAGGGAGACTTTATTGCAGCCTTCCAAGGACTTCAAGGGGGCTTCTAAGAAAGGTGGGGACAGACTTTTCAACAGGGCCTGTAGCAATAGGACAAGAGGTAATAGTTTTAAACTAGAAGAGAGTAGATTTAGGCTAGATCTAAAGAAGAAATTTTTGACAATGAGGGTGGTGAACCACTGGCACACGTTGCCCAGAGAGGTGGTAGATGCCTCATCCTTGAAAACATTCCAGGACAGGTTGGATGTCACTCTGAGTAACCTGGTCTAGTTGAAGATGTCCCTGATCACTGCAGGGGGGTTAGACTAGATGACCTTTAAAGGTCCCTTCCAACCCAAAGATTCTATGATTCTATGTTTACACAGATTAATCCTGCTCTGTGTGTCATTTACACTGAATTACAGAATGGATAAACTTCGTGTGTAATATCTATAAACATTCTTTCTGAAAAAGCCACACTCACTCTTCCCCAATATATAATTTAACTTATTTTTTTTCTATTTATTGTGATAGTATGGAGGTCAAAGTCTGCAGTCTGCAGTTTCATCTAAAAAGAGATATTTTTAAAAACAATAATTTAATTATTGAATACCTGTTTTCTTCTGTCCCTCTGTCACTGAGACAACAGTAAGTGATGCCTCATACAGTAAGTCCATATGTCCATAGTATCTTATCTGAGGTTCTTGCAACTTTTGAATGAATACCACCTAATCATAGTAAGATTTTACACTTCATTTTACAAATTTTTTCTACAATGCTGCCTTTGATACTTAAAAAGATATCCTCAGGACCATAAAAATAAGTCCAGTTTTAGAAACTGCCGTTTCCATAGTGAATCTCAATGCAAATAATTCATTTAAGGCTTAAGCTATGGTCTTGTCAACCCAAATGCCTCCTTTGATAGTTTCACCATCTGTAAGTCTTTAGTTCATAGAAAAAAAGCTAACATACTTTCAGCATACAGCAGTTATTTATTTGCTGTATCTGATTCTATGTTCTCTTTAAAATTTAATGTTATCTTTCACTAGTGTAAACTATTTTACCATTCCTATACAATCAATAATCTAATATTACAGCACAAATGTTATTTTCTTTCTATTGATGTTCTGAGATGGCAATTGCAGCTATATTCTCAATTAAAAAATATGAACCCTAATATCTTATTAGAGGAAATTCAGAAGTTGTCTGTTCAGACTAGCTATAATTACTGAGTGCTCCATTTTTTCCCTAAATATTTTCTATCTAGTCTGTCTATGTTTCTCATACATACAAAGTGGGGCCAGAGAACCACATGATTGGTACTATAGACATGGATGATAACTTTGGGTCAGAAGGACAAGGTAAATTTCTTATTTTATCTGAACCAATCAATCCATCTATTTTGGTATGGGTTTGAACCAATTGTGATGCTTTTTATCCTCTGTCACTATGCGAGTCCCATGAATAGCTATTAAATTGTTTGCATTGGAAGTATATGGGCAGAGGTTATGTCACATTCTGTGAACATGTGCTTGTTCTGCAGTGGCCTGTGGTCTTTGAACTGTTCAGTCATTTAAGGAATGGGAGGAAAAGAGGAGAATAAGACAATGGGCCCTTCATGTTTTTCAACAGTACCACTGTTTTTCTTGGATTGACAAGCCACAACACCTTAACATAGATGCAGTGTTTAACAGTGGTGCCTGAACAGAGATGTGCCAAATTTGGCTCCAGTGTTGCCACAGGGTTTTTTTTCCTTCATTTTTAAGATTCAGCCTTATTTATTCATTCATTTAGTAAAGAAAAAATTAGCAAGTTCCCTTCATAGCACTGGCTAAGAAACATGAAAAATTGGGAAACTCGATGTCCACAAGCTATTGTTACTCTATATGTAGCTATCGCTACTCTGTATGTAACTATTGTTATATTGTATCTTGGACTAAAGGACAATTAAAAAATACCCAAGACACAACCTAAAGCAAAGTTAAAAACAGTAATTCAGAAGATTTGCATATTAACGTGTTTGTGTATGTACATAAGTATGTATGCTGGAAGATTTTCAACAAATATAGTCCATAAGCTTTTGCAAACAAGCCACTTTTTGAAAACGGTGTTAAAAATTAACTATATTAAAATAGGAATTTTTTTTCCTATTTTATTATTTTATGTTGCTCTAGTGTGTGTCATCAACCTCAGGAAAAAATAACAGGCAATATCATGACTGAACTATGAGAAATTATTAGAAAGAAGACTAAGAGGCAGAAAAGAAAATGTAGAAGCAGATGAAGATCATGATTTTACTTGGGATGCTAAGTATGTCTCTTGCCAGTGGGTTTCTATATTTAAATAACTTGTAGTAATTCTATGGCCAGAGATGATAAAAAAAAACATAACACAGTGTTTCTAAAACTGTATGAAGAGTGGTCACACAACAATTTGGGAAACATTAACATGAAGGTCAGTTATGAATGTTAGAAAGGGATTTTGGTTTTTTTATTTTTCACTTAACTATTAGCAGAAAACTATTCTCTTCTGTGAACTATTCAGTGGCAGAAGATGATTACTCTTGTGTTTGTCTATGTAGGTTCTTTTTTAGAGAAAATCAATGAATTAGTGGCCTTTAGATCAGATTTGTTAGAGATTTTTGTTTTATGCTCATGTGACATCTTCATAAGTAGGATAGGCTTCTCAATACTAAGTGTACAGTATTCTTAGCAGGTACATTTTCCTATCCTAAATATTGTTGGAACAGAAAAGAAATAAGTTGTGTAATTTTGGGTTAGATGCAGAGGTAAAACATGATGGTTGCACTGTTGAAGGCTTAGTAACCCAGAAGCCGGCAGCTGAGAGAACCATCACCCTCCCTAGGACTTCTTGTGTACAGAGTGGAGAAGGTACAGACTGGGTTTTGAAGCGCTATCTTGGATGTGATTTCTTAATGTGCCTGTGCCTCTCCAGAAACTTGGTTCTGTGAGCTGCTCCCTTGCCTGCAAAGCAGGCAGGTGATGCCACTTTACTTTGGAAGGTCAGTGGAGGTGACCCAAAATTATAACTCACTCAAGTTTCAGACTACTCTAGACAATATAATTATCACTATTGTATTTTTTACATTTTCATTAGAAGAAGAATTTGAAAATGTTAGCAATAAACTTTTTACAAAAAGTTGAATTAAAAAAGCTGCAGTGTCCAGTCTTTACATAATTACATTAATAAAAGGCAGTATAGGAGCATCATGTTTCTGAGAGCTTTAGTATGAAGGGAAAAGTGTGATTTGTTGCTAAAAGCTGGCGATTCTGTAAATGTCCATGTGTTACAGGAACAAATGTTTGCCCCTCATTTACAGTAATGTCTTCACAGCATGCCATAGATCAATTCCAGTTCAGTACACTAATGCACTCTTAGTCAGAGAACATTTAGGGGCCTGAAATATATAGGCTGTAAGAATCTAGTAAAAAAAAAGTCAGAATAGCTCTCCAAAAAGTATTTTGAAGAGGCATTCTGTAATGATTTAAAAATATTTAAGGTGATCCAGTGTTGAATGTGATTTGGTCTGGTATTGCAATCATGGTTAATGTTTGCTCACCAGGAATAGAAATAGAGAGTGGTAGAATATTTGCAAGAGGCAAGCAGACAAAACCTGAAGTTTCTTGGGATCAGCAAACTGAAGATACTTGTTTAAAAATCTCTTGAAACTGTTGGCAGTCTCCCTAGTGTCCTGAGCATGACAAGAAACTTTCCTGTCTACTTCTAGATACTGAGATGAGGGAGCAGTTGCACTCCATACAAAGGAGGAACCTGGATGCATGGAGTTTCACCTTGAAATGGGTGATGAGTCAGTAAAGAACTCATGGGTGAGGATAAAAGAACAGATCAAGACAAGTGAAGTATGACTACAAACTCAGTAATCAAGAAGAAAAAATACACAAGGTCATTTTTAGGCAACTGGAGAAAACCCCATGTTCACAGAGCCTGGTACTTAGGAAACTTTAACTACCCTGGCATCTTCTGGCAGTAACACTGGGCACAAGCAAAGTAGGAGATTTCTAGTGTGTGTTGATAACAATTTTATGATACAGGTGATTGATGATCCAAACAGGAGAGATACAAAGAAGTAATTGATCAGGGATGTGGCAGTTGAATGCATCCTTCACTGAAGGAACCATGAGTTTGTGGAGTTTAGGATCCTCAGAGAAGTAAGGCAACTGCAAGAATCACAGCCCTAGGCTTCAAGGATGCAGATTTTGTCTTGTTCAAGGACCTGCTTGGCAGGGTATCATGGTATTCTGCCTTGGAGGGGAAAGAGGCCCAAAAGAACTAGCTGATCTTCAAGGATAATTTCGTTTGAACTCAAATGGTCTATTCTGATATGCAGGAGGTGTAGCCAAAGGCCAACATGGATGAACAAAGATCTCCTGACTAAGCTTAAATATAGAACAGGACTATATAGAAGGTGGAAATGGAGAGGATTATGAAGAAGAAACATAGAAATATTTTCTGAGCATGCAAGCATGATGTTGGGAAAGCCAAAACTCAGCTGAAGTTGAAGCTTGTGATGAACGTGAGGAACAACAAGAAGTGTTGCTGTAAGTGTCTGGGCAGCAGAATGAAAACTAAGGAAAATGTGGGACCGTTGCTGAATGAAACAGGAGACCTAGCAACACCAGATACAGAAAATGTTGAGGGACTCTGTGCCTTTTTTCTTGCCTTTCAGCAATTCGATTTTCAGTGTGGCCTCCCAGATCCCTGAACCTATCAGGAGAGTCTGTGAGGATTAGAGCACAGTAGGGGAATGGTACACTTAAACAGGCTAGACATAGAAAAAAAGCCCATGGAACCAGATATTCACAACCAGAGGTAATCCAGGGGTGCTGAGAGATCTGGTTGATATAATTGTAAGACAAATTTCTAGCAGCTTTGAATTATTACAGAATTTGGTGGGCATTTGCCATTAAAAGGCAAAGATCACATGCCTTCAAAAAGAGAAAAAGCGGAAAATCTGGCAACTCACAGACTGCTCAGGTTAACCTCAGTCTCTGGGAAGATTATGTACCATCATGGCTCTTCAAAGCCATTTAGAAACACAAGAAGGACAAGAAGATGTCTGAGAACAGCCGACTTTGATGTATCAAGGCCAAATCATGCCTAACCACTAGGTTGCCTTTTATGAAGAGATGACTATCTCTGTGGATGAGGGGAAAAGTAGTGGATGTTGTTTACCTGTGTACTAAGGTCTTCTTCACGATGTCCCATAGGATCTTTGTGGTGAAACCAGTCAGATCTGGTCTGGATTAGTGGATGGTTAGGTAGCTGGACTGTCAGCCTAAAGGGATGATGGTTAGTGAAACAAAGTCCAGCTGGCAGCTGGTTATTAGTGTTATCACTCAGGGGCCAACATTATTTAATGTGCCTATTAACAAGCTGGACAATAGAGGTAGGGTACACGCCCCACAAGACTGCAGATGACAAGAAACTGGGAAGCAGTAGCCTGAAGTGTAGAATTGTTTTTCAGAGCAGTCTGAACAGGATGGAAGAATAGGCCACAGAGATTTTATGAAAGTTCAACAAAAGGTAATGCAGAGTCCTGAATCTGTGGTGGAATAATCCCAAGTAACAATACAGGCTGGACTTCAATTGGGTAAAAATAGCTCTGCAGAAAGGTGGGAAAAAAGCTGAACATGTGACTAAAGTTTGCCTTTGTAGTGAAGAAAGCCATCCACATCTTGGGGCACAATTAATGTGCGTAGTCATCAGATTGAGGGAATTGATTATCCCCTTCTATTCAGCACTTGTGAGACCTTATTTGGAGCACTGCATCCTGTTTTTGTATTCCCAGTACAAGAAAAACAGTGACAAATTTTAGGAAATCTAACAGATGGCCACCAAGTTGGTCATGAGGCTGGGGGACATGAGGTCTGAAGAGAGGCTAAAGGAACTGGGTTCATTCAGTCTTGAAAAGGCCATGGTGAGAGTTTACAGTTGTCTTCAATCAACTAATGGTACCTAATCTTCCTAATCCTAATGTCTAATCCTTTTACCTGATACAGAAGACAGAGCCAGACTCTTCTCAGAGGTGCACAGTGATAGGAAAAGAGGCCATGGACACAACTTAGAACACAGGAAATTCCAACTAGAGATGAGGAATAATCTTTTCAACATGAGGGTAGTCAAGGTTAGGAACAGGGGCCCAGATATACTGTGGAATATCTGTCCTTGCAGACACCCAGAGCTCACTTTGGCAAGGCCCTGGGCAACCTGATAGAGTTGGACCTGCTTTGAACAAAGGGTTGGACCAGGTAACTTTCTGAGGTCACTTATAACCTGAATTCTTCAATGATTCTATAATTCTAGGATCCTTCTGTGCAGCTCTCCTTAATACTAATGCCTAGAATGCCATAGACAGAGTTGCATCCTATTGTACTCTGTATACCCTAGAGAATTGTATTGGGATGATGTCCAATAAAAGAGGATTGTTGCTTCTAAAGGGGCAGAATGTGTTGCTGTTTGTCAGTTGCCCTTTTTTACAAAAACAACTGAAAAGTAAAAAGAGTGTATTTTTGCTAATTCTAAATAGAAACAATTAACTTAAAAAGATTAGAAAGGTACATAACCAGCACTAAAATAAAATAATTTAACTAGCTATGGTTTCAGTAAAATATGAGATGTTGATCATATTTTCTTATCCAAATATCAAAGCTGAGAGCCCTGAGATTAGGAACTTGGTTGCTGTGAGAGTAGAGTGTAGTGCATGTCATTTTAAAAAACATGAAGGATGCAGATTTCCTTCTATATCTAGTTCTCTAGTGCATTCCTTTATACGCAAATCTCCCCCTCCCTTTGCTCAAGAATTCTTAATCATTAAGTCATTTAGAAAGTAGTTTTGTCACCCTGCCTTGCACCTCTGTGGAAATGTCATTTCCTTGATAAGTTAAGAGTTTTCCTGTTTCCTTGTGGTAAATCATTTAACAACTTGAGTCTTGACTAAACTATAAACAAATTTTTAATCCAATATGGTGAAAAACACACCCTTTTCTATCAGTTTAGATATTGTTTAATGTGGATTGTAATTTTTGCTTTTGTATATAATTTTTTATATTTGATACAAACATACAAATTTATGAGCATTTTTTATAGAGTCATATACATACTGTTGCTGTATGGAGCTATTAGGTCTTGATAAAGAGTAAGCATGATGGTAGTTAAACAGTAGTTTGGAGAGATCGTCCTCTAACCCAGTTTTGAGAAATGTAGAGAAAAAAACCTTGCACCTACAACTGAAAGATCCTGGCAAGATCTTCTCATATCCTCAAGGCAAAAGTACCCTTGGGTACACAGTTTGCATTCTGTGGAAAGAAAACTCAGCCCATATGAAGGAGTGGAAGAATAGATATTCTACTGAAATCCCAGTAGTGGATGAATAGATATTTTACTGAAAACAAACACATTCACTCATGAAAAAAAGATGAAAGTAGGGTTGTAGAAAGTGCTTAGCTATGCATTCTGTAAAGACTTCGTAAGCAGTAGATGGGAAAAGCATGATCCAAGTAATTACAAGCAAGTTCACAACACAGAACATTTCCAAGAGAACCAAGTACAAATCAGATTCCTGCCATTACACACACATACACAAAACCACACTCATCACAATCATTAAAATATGGGGTTTTTTCTTTAAATCTAGAACTGAGAAAGCCACACAAACACAGAGAAAATAGCTGGTCAAGGCAGCAAAACCAGAAAAAAGAAACATTTTAAATTGTCTGTGTATACAGGGATGGAAAAAAGCATGTTAAACATGGCCCTTTCTTAAACCTAGTACTGGATGCATAGGCTTCACAACAAGACATTTATGTTTCCATGTTGACAATGGTAAAGCTGCTGTAAACATATCTTCATCTCTATATTTGTTTGTGTAGGATGAGGTAAATTTAAGGGAGTACTTCAGAATAGTTCAGTAAGTGAGTTATAGAATTAATATAATTTCTCTGTATTCTCTCATTACCTTCACCCATTTGAAGATTATTGTGGAAGAGAAGAGATTAAGACTGTGGTGTTGCTCTATGTAAACAGGACTAACTCATTCCCTGGGAAGTTACAGATGCAGGTGGGATTCAATTCCTGTGATTCTCACCTTGTACTGAGAACAGTCAGTGGAACTACTTCTTGGAGTTCTTCACATAAATAGCTACAGTTTGCAATGTAAAACCCTCAAGAAGTAAATTGGTAGGCAAGGCTTTCATTAATATTAATATAGCTGACACTTTTGCCAAATGCTAAACTGAGTATTGCACACACTACCGGACTTGTCCAGCATCTCTGCTGTAGTGCCTCTCAACGGTAACAATTCTTTGAACTACAGTCAGTAAAGAACTTCTTTCCTGATGGGAACAAAAATATATGGAGAAATACAATAAAAATTGGAGGCAAATCAACAACCCAAACATTTTTGTTTGTGATATTTCAGTTGCCTGGAATTTTATTATTTGGTAATTCCACAATCCACACATCTTCAGTACAAAGCATTTCATTTTTTTACTTCAGCAAAGCCCAGTTAAAATCCCCTACTCCCTACTTCTCCCAATAATAGTGAAAATTAAATCAAAAGCTCTGAATACCAAAGTTCTCAAAAATTAGGTCATTCGTTTTCTGTAATAAAACTGTCTACAAGACAAAGAAAATAAACAGGAGAGCATTTGACGGGGCCTGACAGCAGCAGTCCAAAGTGACTGGGCTTCTTGCCAGTAGTCCCTGAACGTAAAATCATGGGTTAACTAAACAGCTAAAATTTCACACCACTCAAGACCACTCAAGCTTTTTTTCCTTGACAACTATAAATTACCGGTGCAGGTCCCCTAGAATGCTCACCGGTCCAAAAGATGCTATTTCACCCCCAAAACTGTACTTTCTGACTTTCATAATTTAACTGGCTTTTAAAATTTCCAATACAGAAGCCCAAATGATCCTTTAATTTGTGAGTGTGCAAGCCACTCAAAAGCTCTCATTAGTACGACATGAAAGGAAAAGAAGATTCATATTTTAAGTTGTTGGTATTAGTTAAATTAAAGATCAACTGATATTTCATTAAAATAAGAGAAGCGGAGTATCTCTAAAGCTCAGTTTATTCAGCTTCAGGTTATAGATGGAAGGTTGAGGTACATGGCTGTACTGAGAACACAAGAAAAGTTACAGGTTTGTCAGAACTGCTAGGGCACTTAGTCTCGCTGTCTAGAGGATTTTCCATAGGCAGAGAGATGTTTAGGATGTGTACTTATTTTTTGTGTGGAATATTTAATTTACTAGAGATGAAAACGACACAAATTGAGGTTCTGCGCCTGAACATGTAAATGCCATCCCCACTATCATGACCCTCATTTTAGATAAAGCTGTGAGAAATAGTCTTGGGATTTTTCTTTCATCTTACTGCTTTTTTTGGGAAAAAGGTTGGTAAGAAGGCAAGAGGACAGACTGTTCATGGATAGAGTAATTAGGGCATTGCAATATGGATTCGATTTCTTGCTCTGCTACAATTTTGGTATGTCTTTGAGGAAGTGACTTAGGGCTACATCTACAAATGGGCTCTAGGTATGTTGTTGCAATCCATAACTTACAAGAATCCTGACATATGGTGGAATCCATACAGCTGTTCCCACAGGGAGAGACAGATGCTTACATATCAGATCCAGAAAACCAGGTTGCTGCAAAGGGAACTATCTTGATATTTGGCCAATAGCAAATATAAATGAGAAGTGTTATCTCAGATGAGCATATCATAAGCAGGAATCTTAATAATAATTTTTGCTTGCCTTGTTTTTACAACATGCTAATAGGATAAATATATTCAATAGGCACCTTCTAATGATCCTTTGTGGATTACGTATGTGAAGAAAACCCCACTCATTCAGGCACTGTGCTGTTCTGCAATATCAGTACCTTAACATTAGGTAAAACCTCACTGGTGTAAGTCTTCATATCAAGGGATATCAGACTTGAAGAAAACTGGATACTGTCCCTGTTGTTTCCCAGTAGCTGAGATGTATTGTTGAAGGTTGTAGTCTCTGCATTAGGTGTTTAGTCTCCCAGAGAGTTTGGATGTTGGCTTTTATACCTGCTTTGAAAAATGTCTTCTTGTACATGTAGACCTATTATTCCACAGACCTGTGAAAAGAAACACCTCAATGTTAGTGAGTCAAATGTTACACTCATGGTTCAAAACAGTGGTTTTGTAAGTAAGTAGTGTAAAAATGTGTTTTTTAAAAGTAGAAAAAGGTTTAAGCTAAAATCACAGATATCTATGGTGGATAATTCAGTCTAAGGATTTGTTTGTGAAAAAGCAGTTTGGGACAACTAAATTGCTGAGTCCCCTCCTCTACTATCACTCAATGCAGAGCACTAATTGAGGATCACTTTGTAGTGCTACAGCCTCCTTCCTACCCACCTCCCCTCCAATATCATCACCTGACATGTCCTTAGAAACAGACATGGAAAACAAGTTGTTCCAATTCTGACTGCACAAAGTCCTGGGACCATTATCCTTACATATTTATGATGGGACATCTGATATCAGTAACAGCGGTTGCCGTGGCTCAAATCACTGTACATGCTAGAAGGCACTTTCAAGTAAAAAAACCTGTCCCCTGAAGATATTCACAGGCTTTCAGAATTTAATTTCTCTTAAATCAGCCCTTCTTTTCTAGAGAGTGATCATTTTTGTGTTTAATGATTAATAGTTAAAAATCTGTATCACACATTTCTACCTATGAGGGCACTATGTCAGACAATTATTCTAGTTACAGCACAATGGAATATCTGATCCAATTAGTGTACTGGGACACTGTATCATTATTGATTTATAACCAGATATTTCTTATTCTTTTCTGTAATTTGTTATGGGCTGACTATGGATATCTGTATCCAGCTTTCGAATGTAAGTGACAAAAGCAAGGTCTCTCCAGCTAAAGCTGGGCATGCAAGTACATGATACACTTATCAACAACTTTGAGAATTAGGTTATTGACTATAGAATTAGGCCCTATGAGTTTATTTTTAACTACATACACATTCAAACCATTTTGAGTGGTTGACAGCTATGATCAGTGGTTGACAGTCAGAGAGAATCCAAGAGGATTTTTCCTGCATTTTCTACAATTAATCTTCTGTTCTTTGCTGTTTATTTATATTTGCACAGTTTGCTCAGCTGGGCCAAATTCTACTCATTTCTTTGATTCTCAACTCAACATTACAAAGTAGACATTTATTCAGAAGGAAAGAGCCAAATATCCTCCTAAAGGAAAAGTCAGAAGAGTCTGAGGTCAGACTGGAGAAAGATGAGCAGTGTGAATAAGAGCAAAGAAGGTCAGCATTATTTAAATATATGTTTTAAACAATTCACTTTAAAGTTATTAATATTCTGCATAGTTTTTCAACATTTTCCTCATACTTAATGAAATGTGACTGTTTAATTAAAAATGTCAGTATAAAAATAATGACAAGGGGGTTATTCTTTCTAATTCAGGATCACTGCTAACTAAGACTGAGGCTAATAAATTTCAAGACCTTTGACTTAGGAGCTTTTTTCTATAAACATCTTCACTTTGGTTTTCATCCCGCAACAGCATTATTGCCTTGTACTATGAAAAGAACTATTAAATTACAACTTAGTGACCAATACACTTTTGTCTCCCACTACCATGGAAAAGTCTTTCATTATTTGTCTCTCCTATAAGTTACATAATATTTTATTGTATTTTCCCTTTCATAACTCCCCACAACAGAAATTAAACACAAGAAGAAAAGCTCAGGAAAATACTTTATTGGTTGTTTGAACTCTTTGAAGTTACATATATCTAATTGGTCCCTAATAAATATGATCTGATATCATCAACAAATTGGGTTAAGGTGGACTGCTTACTAAATATGATATTTCAACATTAGGAGGTCAGCAAGCTATCTTTCCATATTTAGTTATTAAATTGAATTTCATTATTGGAACATGTTAACAGCTAAATAAAACAAAGAAATTCTAAGATGATAGAAAACTTAACGAATTTTCTTCTGCTTATGTAAATGAGCATCCCATTCTTGACATCTGTGTGGTGTTCTTGGTGTGGTTCCTCTGTTTCTGTATCAGGAAGGAAACAGATTGCTATTGCTAACTGACAGTCTTGTTATACTTAAGCCATGGTTTCATGAGACGCAAAGTGCATTTTTGAAGAACATGCCACCTTATAAAAAATGTTATTGTTACACAGTGAAGACCACTGAGTTGTGGAAACATACTTTAAAGTGTAATTATTATGAAAATACCTGGAGGGTAACTTTCCTGACAGACTTTATAATCAGTTAATCTTTCAGATATCATCTGTTCTCTTGAAGTCAGTGTAAAATCAGCAAAAATACCCATTGTTACCATACTCTGTTCTCTGCTTGAACAGAAATACTCTTGTGTGCTTATGCCTTTTCTGAATAAAATATGTATCAGTAACTCTGCAGAGTTTAAATCCCTTATTAATTGTCATTGATTAAAGAGCCAGTGTGCTATTTAAGTACTGCGGTTTGGTGGCTTGTAAAAAAAGTTTAACATTTATTTATAAAGTAAATCTTCTGGTTGTAGGGCAAAGGTAGAAAACATTAATTTTGAAGATTCAAAACTTAGAAACCTAATAAGGTTTTAATTTTACCTTTTTACCTATTTCTACCCAATATTTTTTTTATTTGTCTCTAGTTCCATGATGCTTTTTAAAAAAGTTCCACTAAGAATGCTCAAGTGCCTGGAGAGAAAAATACACGCTTTTTTGAAAACACTTAATGTATTTTCTTTTTCCAGCTACAGGATAAGGCATAATTAAACAATGTGTTTGCCTAGGTATCAGCTACTGGATTGCTAAAGAAAAAAAGGAAATAAAATATGGGCAACACATTCTGAAAAGTGACTACAGAATTTGCAGCTCATTTGGAGCTGTTATACAGACTTATTTCTCTATTAAACAAGGCAATGGTAAATCACAATGTTTTCTTCTGCTTCATTGTTTTTCACATGTAATTCTCCAGAAAAAAAGCTTACTCAGGAACCTGTCCCTTATAGATTAAAAAGCAGTTTGGGTTTATATATCGCGTTTTATTGCTTAAGCATGAACATTTTGAACAGTTGAAAAAGTCCAGCTGAACTGCAAAAGGAAATAATTCAGGTGGAAGTATGATGTCAATGTCACACTGAGTCTTCCTGTTGCTCTTCTGTGCTTAGCTGTATGAAGGTAAGATGGCCTGTACATCTCAGTCTCAAAGGTTGTAGATCCCTGTTATAAACTAAAGCAAAGCTGAAGAACAAATACAACTGAAAAAAAAGAATCACAGTAGAATCATGGATACCATGTGGATCATGGACCATTATCATCTTCACGAATCTTCCCAAAGCTACTCAATTAAATTGAGAACAAACTGCATACTCACTTTCCTCTTTTTGACAAACCATTTAAAGTCTGTCACTGAATAATTGGAGTAGCAAATGCAAATATTTCTGTAGTAAATATATGCAGATTCGTATTGTGGAACTATTATTCCTAGGTCAATCACTGAAATCGTGCAGCTGGCAGAAAGCCATTTTGATGAAGTGATGCCAGTTTACCTCATGCAAGTACTTGGCTATGTTCACCAGGAATTAATTCTGCTACATTTTTTCTTTTCCTAGTAAAATGACTTTTTAGAGGTTAATTCTGAAGTAGGTTTACAGAGACCAGAGAAAAGTGTGAAAATAATGAAAGCCAGAATAATGAACAGCCAGATTCTTCCGTGCTACAACGAACAGTTCTACAGAATGTGATCATGTAACTCCCTGTGCACGACACAGAATGCAGAAGACATCTGGACAGAGAAAAAAAAAAAAAAAAGATAAAAGTTATGATAGGAAAATTAACAATCTTTTTTCCCCATCTCACTTTCTTATTGTATTTGATATTTCTACAAAGTACTGGTTTTGTCGTTCTTCCAATGCATGAGTAGTGAAGTCTTAATGTGCAACTTTTGTGCTTTCATTCTTATTTTCATCACTAGCTTTAATAAAATAACCTTAAATCAAAGAACTTTTAAAAATCATAACCTTATTCATTTGGGCTATTTCTTTTTCATAATATGGCTTAAATATCTGAAGTCTTGGTGTAACATGACTGAAACTCTTGTAAGGAGGAAATCCACATTGACATCCTCATGCATCTTGAAGTGCATGAAGAACGCAGTATGGCAGAAATAAAACTTGCGTTTAATGAATGAGATGTTGAAGAAAAGATACGTGATTCCTTTTTTACTAGATTTTTTTCTATAACTGTCTAATACAGAGACTGTAAGAAATATCTCTATTTTTGCAAAGACTCAGGTTGAGTATTTTTTTAATTTCACAATAATCAAGGCATTATCATATGTAATTACATTTTCTTGTCTAATTTATTAACAGTAATCTTAACATTTCATAAGTGTACATTTCACGTAATATTAGCATATGCTTATGTGCTTCTGAAGTGGGGGAAGTTCCTGAATTTATTTAAAAGTTTTCTCTTTTTCAGTTTTTCCTTTGCGTTGTAACTACCAGAAAACAGAAAGTGCTTGTATTAAGTGCTGGGGTTTAAGAAGAGATAAAAGTGTAAATAGCAATGTTTGAATGTAAAATTTTCAACTGAGCCCATTTGCAAAGTGGCAGAGACTAGAGCACTACATGCTGCAGAAAGACTCAGAGCTAGAACCTTATTTTTATGTATACTAATAAAAGATAAATAGAGTCTGCTGTAGGCCCCTAAAGCTTCAGTTTGGGGAAAGGGGGCACAAGAAACAAGGCTTTATTAAAATAAAAACGATAAAATCAGGCAGTTTTTCTTTTTCCTGATTATTCTCCCCCCCACACCCCTTTGCCACTGGCGATAAGGGTTAACAATGCGAAACTCCCACCAGCTGGTGTTTCACAAAGAACAAGCCCTTGGGGAAACGACTCTGCTACTGACAAAAGCAGCTTGAAAGCTCTGCGTCAGAAACCGGGGCTATTTACATAAGCACATAAAGGCAAGTCACAATGCAATTAGCCGTATCAGGATCACAGCAGAGAATGGGAGAATTCTCTACAAAGGTTCCCCCACACGCCGTCATGATGGTGCTTTATGCTTTTAATTAGAAGACTCTCTTATTGACTTTAAGACATTAATTCTCTGAGGTCTAGTGGCGATGAAGTTATGACAGGTGATTTTCTCTGTTCAACATCCTTTAAGTTACATTTTGCTATATTTCTAAAAAACGGGGTTTTATGGTTGGGTAACAAACCCTCTATCTATTTTCCAAAAAAGAAAACAAGGTAGGTGGTTCAGCAATACAACAATACACACAGGCCCCTGAAGAAAAACTAGTGATTTGATTTATTAAAGGAGATTGTAAGTGTTAAGCACATTCTAACTAAATGGGAATTGGAAAAAAAAGTAATAAGAAAAGAAAAAAAAAGTAAAATGCTTTCTTTAGCCAAAAAAAAGAAATGTAGAACAAATTAATTTAGTAAACAGTTAGCTGTAGTGGGTCTTAAACACTAGCTTCTCGGTAAATCATGCTTTGTCAATAACCTAAGTGAGGGAAGACACCTGGTTATTTGCCTATCACAGTGTAGTGGAAGGTTCATTTTGACTTGTGTTCACATATTTTTCATTGAGATCTCACCTTGTTTTCCTGTAATGGGATAAGAAATAGTTTAGAGGTCACAAAGTGAATGACATGCCTTATATGTAGGACAGGAGACATCAAGTGAAATAATCAACTAGTAGGATCAAAAAAAAAAAAAAGGAGTTTTTTGTGTTTTTTTTTTTTTCTCCTGACAAAGGATTCAGTTGTGAAATTCCTTGTTTGGGGAAGTTATAGATGTGAAAAGTTTGCATGGATCCAGAAGGTGACTAGACAAGTTAGAGAGAAAATCCATTGGGACTCCTAAACACAAACCACTTCTGGCTCCAAGTGCATGTGAGCCATAGATTCTTGGAAGCAGAAATAAATACAATATTTGCTACTGGATTTTGTTGGAGCTAAGGTACAGGTTAGATAGGCATTTGATCCGTTCTAGTGTAGTCATGCTTTTAAATGTCATTCTTACATTGAGAGATAAAAGAGAGCAGTGAACATGGGAATAATAAAGGGAAAAAGAAAAACAAGAGCATGCAAAGATAGGTTGTGCAAGAGTATAACATTTTGGTTGTAATTAACAGCAGTCATAATCAGCACTGAGATTTCTATCACTGTGATGTCTTCATAAACATTTCTTGCTACTATTGCTATAAAGATAATGGAATAAAAATAGTTATCCCAATCTCCAAATGGACCCATAATTTTAACTGCATTATATTTTCATTTGATAAGATTAAATATGTTATTTGATTTTATGGAGGAAGCAATATCTTTCCCAAGAGACAATTGTACTTCTTTGGATGAATTAACACTTGCTTTGCTAGTTGAGGAATCATTTTTGTATAGATGACCATAAGCATGGACAGTTTTATTTTTTATGGAAACATACCATAGCTAACAGTAAAAAGCTTGAAACACTAAAAAGCTGCTTAGCCCTTTTACCTACAATAATGTAACTGTATGTTTTGATATATAGTAATTTATACGAAAAGATAATTATCTTGTTACTCATAATATATATATCTATACTTATATTATCACTGAAGCACCTTCCAAAACTGTAACCTTGTATTTTGTGCAAAATTACTAACAGGGTATTCACTGCAGTTGACTTAATCTGTTGATATATAGTCAGTCTGGACACCATTTTGTTGCCAACAAAAAGCCAATGGAACAAAAGCCATCACAGTTCCCATTTCCTACACAATAAGCATTCCAGTATATTTACATCCTGATTAATAAGCAGAGCAAGTTCTATCATAAGACACTTTTTGTAAGAGATTTAGACTTGAAAACAAAACAGGAATTCACCTTGCTGAGTCTGACAGGAATGTCCTAATTTTTTTGCCTATTATCACTCCTACATTGGTGACAACTACCATGCAAGATAGGCTTCTAACATTCACTGATCTTGAGAAGTCTTCTCTAGTTCCAATAAGTTTTATAAAAAAATCCCCAGCCAAACAACAGCATAGAAAAGCTATCTTTATAATTGTAACTCCATGAATTAGATGCAATAGCATCATGAATCCCTTATAGTCATTTAGGCTTGAGTCAGATAAAAGATTTACTCTGTGTGCTTGCTCTCCCTTATGTAAAAATTTAAAGAAGTAAACATGTTAGAAGAGTGTTTTTTCTTGAAAATGTAAGAATGGAAAGCAATTGCTTGGGTTAAGATAGTTTTCATAGGCACACAGTGAATTTTCAGGTCAAGAAAGGAGGTTTTTCATGAATTTTAGATATTTCTAGCTGTGTATGTATATGTCGTATATGTAGGAAACTGAAATGTTTGCAACTGAAGTATCAACAACCCACTTAAATCTCATTTTGGATCTTCCCTCAAGTTATATGTTATACATTATACATTATGCATAAAACTGATCCTGAGAGTAAAACAGTTTGACTTTCCCATATGTTGGCTCTTGTGACAGTAATATTTAGCTGTGATGATATGAGAAAGTCCAGATATCTGGAGAGAAATAATGGCTTTTCTATTTAAGACCTTCAGAAGTGTTTGCATGCCCCCAAACTTGTCTTTTTTCCAGTCAAATGATTCAGTCTAACAAAAGATTTCACATCTTCCTAACAATCTCACCTAGCTCATCTACTTAGATCACCACAATTTCAACATTACTACTAAAATACAAAATAAATAAATCAGTGTTGGGCAAAATACATTATGAAATATTAAAAAAACCCACCACCATAATCAATCAAAGGCTTGCAAGGACAGTAGACTGGTTGATATAAAAAAAAAAAAAAAAATGAAAAAAGAAAATCCCTTGAGTATCCTGAGCTTACTATTTTAATACCACATGATGAGTACATCCTGCAACAACGGCTTTGACTACTGCTGGCTTGCTCTGGGAGGCTGCTAGGAAGGCATACCTCCTTTTTCCCCCCATATGTTTACATCTTCTCAGTTGAAAGAATATTTGAAATTTTGCTTCAACCACCACTGTCTCAATAAGCTTCCATATTAAAAAAGCAGAAAATGATACCACGGGTGACCTGATATTTTTTAACAAAATGGAAGAAATCTCTTTAAATCTACTCTGGTTTAGCAGTGAAAGTCATAGTACCTTTAAAGTGGCTCACATGGAACGAACTGATTTCAGTGAAGTTTTTGGTAGCATATCCTAAATGATGAAGGAAATACATATACAACAGTTTAGTCATTGCAAACAGAGAGGCCATAGACTTCTGTGAGAAGACATTTTCAATAAGACAAGCATCCCACCACTTCCAGGTACTTCTAGAACCAAAACATTGTCGGAAATCTTACTCTGCCACAGCTTCTGCTGCACCAGCTCTGTGCGTAGCCAAAGGATTTTCTGGACAATCCCTTTTGAAAGCACTAATCTAAACATAAAACAAAGTTATTTCTTAATAGTAAAGAAGCACACTTTCTGGTTGCTTTCACATCATCTTTATCACTGCTTTTAGTCTCAACCCGTGGCTTTGGCACTGCCAGTGTCACTTGGTTTGAACTGATTTTACAGCTTCAGCAAAACAAAGTCTCATTCAGACATCAGAGATGAATGATATTACTATATGGCTATGTTTATGCGTAATCACAGTATAACAGTAGGTTGTGGACTGATCACTAGGCAGGAAGTTAATAAAGGCCAGATCTCCTTTTATCCTTCTTCGCTAGGTTCATCAGGGCAGTTAATGAGTGGTTTTAAGTAGCTGTCTGTGCTGCCAGCCAATGATAAGGCTGCTTACACAACACAAATACATCAGGAGTTACAATCTGAGTTGTTTTTATACATGCCAAAAGCTGTCAGACATCCCCTTTGGAGCTTCAGATGTATTTTTAGAAAACTCTAATCTAGAGTATCTGCCAAGCTACTCCTATATTTAATGCAGATGTAGAAGCAAACAGGGGCAATAGAGAATCTTCTGCAAGTGCTAACACAATATGCAGCATCTTCACTATTCCCTTTGTACACGCTGCAGCTTATTTCTCCAGTAGTGTGGCTGCAGTAGTAGGTCTTTGTATAGACCCCTCTCTTTCCAAAAAGAGAGCCCTGGCTCTTCAGGTGCTGACATTTTTCCTTCATTATTTTGTGAAGTTTAGAAAGCTGGTTTTTTTCATGTTATATGGGATTTGTGATCTCTTTGTTTGACAATTACTTACTACTTTCTAATGATATTACTCTAAATAAGAGTATTTTAAAAAAAACTGTTTTTCAGGACTGTTAACATTTTCTGTCATTTTCTGAGAATGATGGGATTTCTGAGAATGATGATTTGGGATACTGCCGAGCCAAGCTGTGCCAGCATGTTATGTTAAACAATTTATTGAGAGATGACAAAACAACTCAGAAAGAATCACATTTATATCAACAATCAATAATATGGACAATAAATTATGGGAAACCAATCAAAATACAGGCACTCAATGCAAATTAGTATAACTGTTTACTTTTTTTGGCATCAGCTGAGTGGCTAGCCAACAGCTTTCTAAAAGCTGCAGTATACTAAAACCCATTAAACAACAGATGATATCAGTTTCCATATAACTACTTCCTGTTATTCCTCCAAAGGTATATTTGTTAACATCTTGGACTAGGGAAATTGGTCCAGTAAGTAAAGCCATGAAAGGGATTAAGAGCCTGCAGGTTTGGAGATACCCGATGGTTCCATTCACTCTGGCAAGAGCTCTGTTGGATTTGTTCCACGCTCCTCTAGCCAGACACCACCCTGCTCAGTGTACTCAGGGAGGCACGGGGCAATTGCCTCTATAACCTTTGTCAGTCCGGGCTCTAGATCCTCTGTAATAGGCTCATCAGTATTTGCGCTGAAGGTGGAAAAGCTAAGGTTCTCACGTTTCATCTTTGCAGAACTGCCAATTGATTCAAAACGAGATGCCCCTTACCACATCTTATCCCGATAAGCTGAGGTATGGCTTTCTTGAAGAGATCCTAGCTCTTGCATAGTCCTTGTACCAGGTAGAACACTGCTAATTGAGACTGCAGATCTGGACTTGATTTTTAACTCTGAGCTTCTTTCTATTGGACCAGAATCAATATTGGACTAGTTTATTGAACATATGAAACAAAATACATAATGAGTAATGCAAGAAAAGAATATCAATTATCTACCATGCCGTGGTGAAAAGAACACACCTTTAGTTTTGTACAGCTATTTCTTTTCAAAGACAGAGGTTTAAGTGAAATATTAACCATTTGCATTCAAATAAACATTTTTTAAAAATATTATAGTTCCTGGAAATTTGCTAGCATTTGTATTCTTCCCATTTGAAAAAGGCAGTCATTATTCTGTAACTTAGAGTAGAAAAGTTGAGTGTGCAAATGTGGATTGGAGTGAGCCATGAGCATATTATTTTACTAGACTTGAAACATTGCATGGTGCCTTTACAGTACTGGTATATGATGTAAACATTCCAATGCTATCACAAAAATATTATTTAAAATTAAATACAGCTGTATAGTGCTACAACTGTTATTTCTGAAAGTTCCTTTTTATCAATTTGAATTTCTCAGGTTTAGTTGTGTTTATTCTCTTATGAACAGAAATTAGTTCTTACAAACCTGCTCCTAGAAGTTTGTTAATATCTTCATAGAAGTGTTTGAAACTGAGTTTCTAGCTCCTGGTATTTCCATGTAAGATGCCAAAATCTTCTCTGGGCATGGAAACCTCTCTCTAGACATTTTTATAGACCTGGATGACAACATTCCTAGTTTCCCAAACAGTTTCACTATGGTTGTCTTCTATGTAGACATTTGTTCACTAAAACATGAAATGAAACCATGATCCACTTTCACCTAACGACTGAACAACTATTAGGCACAAGGTAAACTAGTGATAAAGATTATGCTCCACATTGTGTTGATAATACAACAAATTGCAAAGGACTTACTTAGATGACTACTATAAATTCCTGACTTCCTGTCATTAAGCTGGGTAATTTACTGTTTACTGATCAGTAAATTTTAAACACAAAATGTTTTCATAATTCTGACGGTTATGCAAGATTACTTTGATAATGTAACCTTCATCTTTATTTTACTGCAGTCTTGTTCTATACCTTCCTCTCTCTTCTTGCTTCGACCTCAATATACAGTCAGGTATCCTGAGCTATAGGCAATATACGCATTATTACAAAGAACTCAGTGCAAGAAAGACATCACAATTTACTACAAATGATTAGTCCTAGTTTTCTACTTCTGCTCTGTAAGGACACTAGTCATCCACTACTTTCTGTTACAGTGTGTACAGTGACAAAGCATACTGTTGATTAGAAAACTCCCACTTTTATATCACTCAGTTTCAACATACTGCAATTACAGCTGGGTGCACACCTCAGATCCTCCTATTCTAGGGTCAACAGAGAATGTGGTTCCTAGGAGGAATGTACCTCACATGTCCACCAGTGTGGTTCACCTCAGTTAACCACAGCTGTAACAGAAGGAAGCAAAAGAAGATGTTAGCCCTGAATTTCATGGGGAGAGGCCAAAAGCAAGTCAACCCTTTAGAGTGGCTGAATCGAGTATTTTTGAGGTCAAAAAACACACCAAAAATCTAATAAATATTTCTGGGAAACCTGCACAAAAGGGTACCAGTTTCCTGATGCACATGTCAATTTGATTTTTCTCTGTTCCTGGAAAGTAATAAAATACAAATTCTTTTTTATAAATGTTCCAGAGGATCTCTGATGTATTTTAATGACAACATTCTTTCTGATGTAATATAACTTCCAGGTCATGTATTATCACTTACTAATTACACAATATGCAAAGAAGTCTTTGATGTTAAGAAAAAAATCATCTTTCTGATAGATCTTCCTTTGTTTCTAAACATCTAGAAGGTTGCAACATCCTGAATTTTTCATTGCTCCAATTCCTTCCTTGCTGATCTTATACCATTAAGCTTCTTACTATTAGGGAACTGCTCTCAAAACTACCAGCATTCTTTGTAAATGCCTTTTGCATATTTGGACTGTAAGTTTAACTTACAGCTATTTTCTCTTGAGACAAATTCTTTCGAAAGATTTTCATCAATCGGAACTTTGATTATAAAATAAATGAGACACATTTTTAGAGAGAAATTGTTCCTATTTTAGCTGCAGAATCAAGAACAAAATTGAATGAATTCATGGTATTGACCAATTTTTTCCCTCTGTGTAAGAAAAACAAGAGATTACTTGACAACTAGGAGACTGCTTAGTCTCACTGAGGAGATGCAGGGTTTGAGGACAAAATGACACAGAAGTAGATCTGGTTTGAGATCGAGGAGATATAAAGAATGCTTTAAGCAAATTAAAAAAGTACAGGAAGAATGGAAGGCTAGAAGAGACGCAATAAAATAAAGGAGGACAGGGAGTTCAAGGAGTGTAAAAGCAAAGGGGAAGCAAAGGAAGAAAGAGAAGGCACTGCTCTTGGCAATACCGTTGATCTGATATACTATTATGAAACGTAGTTTCATGAAAAACACTGATATATGAGCCCCCAATGTTTTGTCTGAAACATCTCAGATTTGATTAACTTTCATCAAATCTAAGGCCTGAACTCCAGAAAGGCTGCCCTGAGGCTGCAGAGTCTGGGAACTACAGATTGCCTGCCTTGCTTGAGAGCCAGGTGCCCCCAGAGTCCCAAACACTGCTTGGTATAATTAATATTCTTGTCGATTTTGCTCCTCATATACAGTGGCTAACACGAAACTCAGTTTCAAAGAGCAGCTTCAGGGGCTGTGCAGCTCTCATTTTTTCCATTATTTTAAAAAATTTTGGTTTTCTAGCACTATTAAGTGGTTTGGAATAGTCTGAATCCAAGTATAAAACCTTGACACTTCCTGCAAATCAGACTCTCTGCTTTATAACCCCAACTAGTCAGTATGTCTTTAACACTTCCAATGCATGTTCTGGCACTTTGCAGGCATCAGCTGTGGTAAAAATTCATGCTATATGTCTGTTTTTCCATTTCTGGCCACATAAGCTAGAGAATGAGTCAATTTTATGAGTAAGACTTTCCTTAAAGGTTTTGCTACAGCAAACCATGCAGTGTCTATTACAATATAATTAACTGCAAAACATGCAAATTTTAATTCACAAATGGTTTACCCCAGACCTGCAGCATCCTAAGACTGCAGCTTCCCAGAACATCCTTGTCTTATTTGTGTGCTTTGCCATTCAGGTAGCATGACAAGCTCTCACATAGTCCCAGGAATATATATACACCCTCCTCACACATCTTCTAGTGTGTCTCACCTCAGCTAGCCATAATTACATTGACAATATTGTCCTAAATAAAAGACAGTTTCCTGCACTCCAGTCAATGGACAGAAACTAGTACCTTTCAGAAAGCAATTCATTCCACTGGAAGATAGTTAAGCAAGCAGGGTGGAATAGATAATTTTCTGATAATGCCTATTTTTCTGCTTAGACTATAAAGAGGAACTTGGCAAATATAGCAAACATAAAAGTATAGGTTAGTCGAGGTAAATCCTACACCTCATATCTCCATCAAACAGGACTGTCTACACCTGAGTCGAATCGAGGTCTCCTAGACCTTGAACAATGATCTGCATTTAAGCCAATGGGCCTTGACAGCAGCATCAGTTCGTCATTGCTATCATGTCCTCATGTTTCTGCTCAAATACTATTGTTCCCATATTTGCAAGATTCTTCCCTCTCTGCTTCATTGAAACTGTTGCTACTGTATCTTAAGAGCAGATTCTGCAAAGACACAAAATAGGAAATAGCCTATGTAAAAAGCAGGATGTCCTAAACTTGGTTCTTCTTCAGGTGTGTCAGTAGCATGTTATTTGCTATAAATGTGGTTTCCCAGTGGGAGGGTATGTGGCTGTACAATTATATATTACAGAATCACAGAATCACAGAATCATTAAGGTTGAAAAAGACCTTCAAGATCATCAAGTCCAACCGTTAACCCAACACCACCATGCCCACTAAACCATGTCTCAAAGCGCCACGTCCACACGTTTTTTGAACACTTCCAGTGATGGTGACTCCACCACCTCCCTGGGCAGCCTGTTCCAATGTCTGACCACTCAGTAAAGAAATTTTTCCTCATATCTAATCTAAACCTTCCCTGGCGCAACTTGAGACCATTTCCTCTCATCCTATTGCTTGTTATTTGTGAGAAGAAACTGACATCCACCTTGCTACAACCTTTCAGGTAGTTGTAGAGCGGGATGAGGTCTGCCCTCAGCCTCCCCTTCTCCAGACTGAATAACCCCAGTTCCCTCAGCCGCTCCTCATAAGACTTGTGCTCCAGACCCCTCACCAGCTTCGTTGCCCTTCTCTGGACACACTCCAGCACCTCAGTGTCCTTCTTGTAGTGAGGGGCCCAAAACTGAACACAGGATTCAAGGTGCGGCCTCACCAGTGCCAAGTACAGGGGCACAATCACTTCCCTACTCCTGCTGGCCACACTATTCCTGATACAGGCCAGGACGCTGTTGGCCTTCTTGGCCACCTGGGCACACTGCTGGCTCATGTTCAGCTCATATATAATCCAATGTTATAATACTTAATTTTATATATATATGTAATAACACATTATTATAATAATGTGTACTATGTAACACAATAGTCTATATTATCATTATTATAATACATTATAATGCATATATATATTTTATATAGAATACAATTATATTAAACACATAATTATCTATGTTCTTGTTCACATGGCCTGGCGTCAAAGCAATGCCTCTTTCTGTTTTGTTGCTCTATCCAGGAAGCTTCACATCAAGGTTATCTTTTGTTTGAACCCATGTCTCATTTTCACAAATATGTATGCTTTTAATTTAAAGACCTCAACAAGCAGAACATCATTTCCAGCCAAGGAAAAACCTACAAAAACCCCAATACAGTGAGTCAGTCATAGTAAAACTGGAAAGACTTGTTCTCAGATTCCTGACCCTTTCACTCTGTTGTACTGTTTCAGTATTTTGGAACGTGACTGGAGTTTTCTTAACTCTGTTTATACTTTCTTAACTCTATTTTTAATAACATATTAAACAACAACCAAGCACTTGCACCTTGCAAACTATGACAGTTTTGAGTAAACAATGGAAACTTTTTAATGTGCCATGTAATCTTATGATCTCTCGTTTGTTGTAATATGGTTATATGCTCACCCACAGTCTGCGTTATCTAAATTAACACAAGAGGATTCTGTTTTTTGCAAACAGAACTCTGCTTTTGTACCGCACTTTCTCTTTAATAGTGCTGGACAAGAAAACAGTTAGTGAAATTAGACTACCATATAATCTAAGAGATAGGGCTTGTTAAGCAAATGAAAAAAATTCTCCTGTTTTTTTTAATAAACAAGTATTTGAATAGTTTATGAGTGGGTTTTTACTGGTAACCAGAAGTCCATAAACATAAATTTGGATTGTTATATGTGTTCATAGCATAATTTAAATGAATGTGGTTTTAATACATACGAATATTTGCTAGGAAGTTTCAGCTTCTGGTCTCTATGGTTGACTATCATTTTCAAAGATTCAGACCGAATGTGTCTGGGTTGCATTTTTTCTCCTTTTTTCCATTCTTTTTTTCTCACCATTCTGAACAGTTCAAACTTTCAGTATAGGTTACATGCAGTTCACATCCGCATTACCTACCCACTCGCCTCAGCTAGAAACATTCCCAATATTAGCACTCAACTCTACAAAAATCTCTGCTGACCTTATCTCTACCCCTTCAATAATTTATCCCTTTTTACTCATCTTTTCATTCACCCTTTCCTCACAAAGATTTTGACATCACATACTTCTGCTACACGACTCTTCTACCCACAAACACAAGTATGCAAAACAGAAGAAATGTTTTATATGACAAGAAAGGTATTATGTGTTTGTAAAGGACTAACTCAGTACTTCATTATAGATGATTTCACAGTGATAGATCTTGTGAAAATTATAGTAGATGCTGTTAGATTCATTAGTGATTTCCATTAACTCATGGTGGTATCTGATAAAAATTCCCTGAGACCTTTCTGTTCATGTATTTTTTCCAGTATCCTAAGTTGTTCCAAGAATCTTTCCTAGAAGATCCCAGAAAATGTCGGAAGATTGTCAGAGGCTGATCACAGATTTCTTCTTCAGGAAGTCTAAATCGCAGTGAGGGTGTGCCTTAAAATTCTTCAGATATCCTGGTTAAATATACCAGGATGGTCAGCACTGAGCGAGGACTTCTGTACTGTGCCCTGATTTTAATGACTGGCACACCCACAAGGATACAATGCCCTTTCTTTTGTCAGATTATCCAGGAGTAATCTTATCTTAAACTAAAATTTAAGGATAAAATGGTGTTTACTTAAACTATGATTTGAGATACAGGTCATGAAAAGATAAGACAGAAAATCAGTATTAAGGTTATATTTAACAATAAGGATTTTGTTTGGGTGTTCCAGCCTTTATCTAGTTTGTCACTACTGGGTAATTAGCCTATACAATGCACACTTGGCCCTTGAGAGTTCTTCGGGATGCTTCATTCTTTTTCCTATTGTTGAAGATGACTATCTGCAGCATCCAGGGCAGCTGCCCCGGGTGACTCGCCCTTTTTCTAACCCCGTTTAGGATGACCTTATCTTTCCTCTCTGCTAATGTTTACCTGCACCTCATTTCAGGCAGCTGGGCACTGAGACATCACAGGGTAACAGAAGGAATAATGTCCTTTCCTCCTTTTTAAAATATAATTTCATTAATATTTTTATTACTTACTTTAATTAGCACATGTCTGTATTTAGAGTGACTTCCCCATTTTACAGTTCCCTCAAGAATTCCTGTAAAGCTGTTCATGCCATCAAAAAGATAAAATGCACTTTCTTCTTACTAGATTTATAGCTTCTTTTCCTCTGTGGCTCTCTTATGACGAACAAGCACAGTATAGCAGGAATTGGAAGATGGAAACACATACTGTGGCAATATAACTGCAGCCAAACATTTATCCCCACAGTCAGCTTCATAGACATTCATTGAGGACCCAAAACAATATCTACAGATTTTTTTCCTGCTTCCAGACAGAAGGAAAATAATACCATGAACTTACAGGTTGATAGACTCACTTCTAAGCTCCATATGGCAGCTGATCAACAGAAACTAGAACAACCACTCCAAAGCTTTGTTTGTCCGTACTTCTGCCTAGGGAATGAGAGAAAATGCACAACAAATGTATGGTGTGTGGGGTACAGAAGGGAATAGGGGGAGTGTGCCTACCCTATTGTTTCTAGATAACTGTTTTGGATTACCAGTGTCTGACTATCTGGGAAGATAACATTCAGGTTATGTTCTGTGACCATCAGCCTGTGTCTCACAGGCACAGTTCCTAGAAAAGTTTGTGATACTTCTCAATGAGGAAGCCTGGATTTTCAGAAGTGCAATAAATCCTTGCCTCCTCATCTTTTGGTGTCCAGAGCTGGGGATTGCCCATCTGCTAGTCTGTAAACAGTCACATTTGTGTAGTACCTCTACAAGTTGCAAGACATACAAAACAACCCCAAGATTTTTAGTATGAAGAGTTTATGAACAATTCTTTTGCCCTCTTGATTCCTGCTTCCAAGTTATGGTGTATGTTGTGAACACCAGATTTTCCTAGATACGTGTTGTCTAGTCTAATTTGGTTTTCATTTTTTGTGTATGTGAATTTATTAACTTGAAACTGGATATTTTTCGCTATTCACCGTTCACAGGCCCATTAAATTCAGTGCTTTCTGCTTTGATTTTTTACAGTTAAAGGAGAATCTCCTAGTCTTCAAACCAAATCATGACAAAGACAATTGTTATCAGGACTAGTAAATATGGAATGGTATCTCAGGGTAGAGTATCTATGATTTCCATTTACTATTGAATGTGACAGACACCTTCAGACATAATAGTGGGCACTTAGCTAGACCTTAAATAAGTGGGACAATCAAATCCAGTAGTTCAGGGAGACTTGTGCCTTTAGATTGTCTATAATCAATTTATGTCATTTGAGATGATTGATTGATTGAACCTGAATATGCATAACATTCTTTTGTCCACTCCATTTTGATCTTGTGAAGTACATAGGGACAGATTGTATTTAAACTTTGAGCTTAAATACTACATTTGAGTCCATATCTCTTGTTCTTAGTGAGGAAAAATTTCCCCCATGTCATTACATATGAGAAAGCAATAGCTGAATGAGCAACGTAGCACAGAGTTTTCATTAGGTATAGATGGAATTTTTCCAGTTAGATAAGTTTGAATGTTTATGCAACAATGAATTTTTTTGATTCTTAGTGTTTTCATAAACTGTGTGATAGGAGAATTAAATACACTTGCTTTAAAAAAATATTGTTCAGCCCAATATTACGATTGTGCATTTCTTTCTGCTATTCTTATTCTACTTTCTTCTGTGACAAACAGAGAGCTCACATTAGCTAATCATCTTGTCTGTTTTGGCCTTCCCTTTATGTAAGATGGAACAGACAAAATATTTAGTGTATTCATCATCCTCTGCCTATTTAAGAACTGGTGGACAAAAGCAGGATTTTAATTGTTTCTTTTTGTGTAATGTGTATCAGTATTAAAATGTCAAAGGGATGGTTCAACACTTGAAATGAGTAGGTTAGAAGATTGATTTCTCAACAATTGGAGTGCTATTTCTGTGTTTCTATGAAAGGAAAATTAGGAACCGTATTTACTGTTTAATCTTTTTGCAAAGCCTTAACTCAGGTTTCAGCTTCCCTAATCTGTTTTTTGTGGGTTGTTTTTTTTTTTTTTTGGTTTCGTTTGGTTTGGTTTTGGTTTATCTGTGAGCATCTTTTTTTATAATGGAAAACACATGAAAATTACTGATTCAAAATGCCTCTACAAAAGGAAATGTTCCTTACACAACTTTTCATAACTGAAGATTGAATGTGAAAATCTGACTCCTTACTGTATTAATAAGAAAATCGATTCCAATTTTTAGACACACTAATTAAAAGAATTGGCTAAAATACAACTGATGGTGTGCAAGTATACCAGAATCTGTCCCTTAGGCTCTTGAATCACACAGCTCAATGAAGTCAGTAGACCTTTGTCCATCGGTTTTAAGGAACTATGTGTCATGATTTCAGAAGCAATAAATACAACATAAAAATCCTGTAATTAAAGTGAAAAGGGATACCTCAGTCATCTCAACATCCAAAGCACTAATATGGTCTCAGGTAATCACCTAGAACATAAAGCAAAATATCCACAATAAATGGCAAAACTACGTGAAAGACTCATGCACATTTACTAGCATTACGCTTTTTTTAATTGCATGATTTTTTATGGTTTATTGTATTTCATTAATATGTCACCAATAAAAAGATTTGCATTACAGTGAAGATTATCACACATGAAGGCAAAAGCTGATGGAATGCCATGCCAAGCTAAACACAGAAAGAGGTTTACATGGTCTGATGAAATTCTGGGTAAGTTTATCTCATTCTTTGCAATGACTTAGTATTCCAGATTTGGAAAATAAATTGATTTTGATTGAAAAATCAAAATTGAAAAATATTGAAAAATACTATCATGACACCATCAAATGACTGAAATCAACTGAAAAAAAACTAACAACAAAACCAAAAGAGACACTAAAAATAAAGTCTGAAACATTTGCCAAAGCATGTTTCCATAATTTAAAAAACACATAAGTTTGTAGACAACACCAAGCTGAGTGGTGCAGTTGACATGCCTGAGGGACAGGACGCCATCCAGAGGGACCTGGTCAAGCTTGAGGAATGGGCCCATGTGAACCTCCTGAGGTTCAACAAGGCCAAATGCAGGGTCGTGCACCTGGTTTGAGGCAACCTCCAGTATCCATATAGGCTGGGTGATGAAGGGATTGAGAGTAACCTTTCTGAGACGGACTGGCAGGCACTGGTGGACGAAAAGCTGGACATGAGCCGGCAATGTGCACTCACAGACCAGAAGGCCAACTGTGCCCTGGGCTGCATCCAAAGAAGCATGGCCAGCAGGTTGAGGGAGGTGATTCTGCTTCTATGCTCCACTCTGCTGAGACCCCACCTGCAGTCCTGCTCTGGAGCTCTCAGCACAGGAAAGACATGGACCTGTTGCAGCATGTCCAGAGGAGGGCCATAAAAATGATCAGAAGGATGGAACACCTCTCCCATGGAGAAATGCTGAGAGTTGGGGTTGTTCACCCTGGAGAAGAGAAGGCTCCAGGGAGACCTTATTGCAGCCTTCCAGTACTTGAAAGGGATTTATAAGAAAGATAGGGACAAACTTTTTAGCAGGGCCTGTAGTGATAGGACAAGGGGTAATGGTTTTAAACTAAAAGAGGGTAGACTGAGACTAGATCTAAGGAAGAAATTTTTGACAATGAGGGTGGTGAACCACTGGCACAGGTTGCCCAGGGAGGTGGTAGATGCCCCATCCCTGGAAACCTTCAAGGTCAGATTGGAAGGGGCTCTGAGCACCTGATTTAGTTGAAGATGTCTTTGCTCATTGTAGGTGCGTTGGACTAGATGACCAGTAAAGGTCCCTTCCAACCCAAAGATTCTATAATTCTGTGATAACTATGGTGTCTAGAATTACAAATAGAATACCTGATTTTATTTTCAGTTTTAGATGTAACATATCCATTTTTAAGTCCACAAGTCACTGAAGCAGACATATACCTTGATTAAGAACTACCAATCTAAGTCTCACTCAGGATAAATGAAAGTACATTCATAAGGCCGTATGGAATGGTGTCTTTACATGTAGATCGTGTTTGCTATTTAGGTCTCATTGCCAGGTTTGCTGCTACAGACTATACAAGTGCCAGTAGCAGTGGGAACATGATTTATTTTTACTACTCATTATGCTGAGTGTGGCTTGAAAATTTCTGTTACATATCCTGATATCTATAACATATGTCTTGAAAGTTTGAAGACATGGTATTGGAAATATTATAGTACAGACTATTTCCTGGAATCACTAGAAAATGATGCTATGAGTGTGCTAAAAAATTTCAGAATGGAAAATTTTTCTTTCAAAAAGCCATTTTCTGTTTGAAGCATGTGTCATCAGTGTCATGAGGTACAGCTTCACCATTAAGAGCAGTCAGAAAAGTTCACAGACAATACATTTAATGCCTTATGACCCTCCTGGTATTGACTGGGATGGAGTTAATTTTCTTCAGAGTAGCTAATATGGGGCTGTGTTTTGCATTTGTGCTGAAAACAATGTTGATAATACAGAGATGTTTTTGTTATTGTTGCGCAGTGCTTATTGCTCAACAGTCAAGGCCTTTTCTGCTTTTCACCCCACCCCACCAGTGGGCAGGCTGGGAGTGAACAAGAAGTTGGCACTGGACACAGCTGGGACAGCTGACCCAAACTAGCCAAAGGGATATTCCATACCATATGATGTCATGCTCAGCATATGAAGCTGGAAGAAGAAGGAAGCGGTGCAGACACGTTCGGACTTACGGCATCTGTCTTCCCAAGTAACTGTTACACATGATGCAGCCCTGCTTCCCTGGAGATGGCTGAAGCCCTGCCTGCCCATGGGGAGTGGTGAATGGATTCCTTGTTTTGCTTTGCTTGTGTGGCTTTTACTTTGCCTATTAGGCTGTTTTTATGTCAACTCACAAGTTTTCTCATTTTACTCTTCCAATTGTCTCCCCCATCCCACCAGAGGGAGTGAATGAGAGGCTGTGTGGTGCTTAGTTGCCAGCTGGGGTTAAACCATGATGGAGCTCGGGGAAGTTTTTCATTTCTTGCAGTGTTACAGTGCACATCACTGTGCAATTGTAGTGGAACACACCACAGATGGAAGTGACTCTAGGACTACTAAGAGAATTTTTTTATAGAAAAGCAGATCACGTTACTTGATTACAATTTTTACTCTCTTTCCAAATAACGTCTGTCACTTGCTGGCAAAGATTTTCAACAACTTTTCCTGTAGATTTCATTGCCAGTGTACTACTAAGAATATACTAGAAATATAATGGCTTGCAGAACATATTAACGTCTAAGTTTACCTCTAAGGAATGTTTGCTCATTCTATTACATCTGAATATTGTCAGTGTTCTAAGATTAGGATTAAGTAGACAATTCACATTTTTTCTGTATTCTGTACGTCGTCTAAACTTTCTGCTGAAGTGTTTCTCAAAAATGACAATTAGTGTCTAACATCCCTTGGCACTCTTTCACAAATTCTCATCCATTTTAGTCAGTTGCTAAGAACAACCATGAAGTTCTTGGGAACTGCTGGGGGAAAACAAATTACTTCTAGAGAAATTGAAATGAGAAATGCCATCTGATTCAAACTTAATATTTCACATACTAGAAACACAGGCAAGGCAGCCAAAAACTAATCATGACTATGTACACATGTATATAATAGGCACAGAAAAGCAGTAAGTAAGAGATTTGTGGATTACTTATGCATGATTTTCCAGCTTTTTAAACAGCTGTTCATGTCTGAAAAGTAGTTTACTGTTAGTGAATAACACCCATTATTATTATGCCTCTGTACCAATACAGAAATGTATTGATAATTTTGAAGGCAAGGGTGTTGATGACTTTTCTTACTTGGCTATAGGTTCAGATAATGGTAAAATAATTCCATCACAAATTGTTGCAGTTTAAATAATAAGTAATCTGCATTTCTTTCCCCTAGTGTCAATAAGAATAAAATGCTGGACAATACACATAAAATTGTTTGAAAATCATGAAGAGTCCCTCTTCACCATACAAACTGTGGTGTTTGGACCATACAGTTGGAGATCCATGTGTCTTGTTTTTTTAAAAAAAAATTTTTACAAAATACATAAGTACCCACTATAGGGAATTCAGTTAAAAGAAAACGCTCCTTGTATCTCTTTTTCAGCTACTGAAACTAAAATTTTGAGAGCAGAGAGTGTTCATTAGTGAGTTTTTGTAGAATGCAGTGCCAGTTAAGCACATATACTCTTAACTCAGAAAAATGTTTCATAATGATAAATAAACAAATTATTCATAATGGAATTTTCCATAATATAAACATCCCAAACCTGCTAAGAACCTCTAAGTATTTGGGCCATTGACTTTTCTTATTGATTCTGCAAAGCTCCAAAAGCTCTAAGATCAAATTGACTTCAGTGGGAGTTAAAGGTTCTCAACACTTTGCAGAAACCAGCCTAGCATGAGCTGTTACTACAGAAAGTGGGTTTCACCAGGCTCAGTGAAACTTAGTATCGCTCCCAATCCATGCAGTAGGGAACATTTTAAATTCAAGAACACTTTCATTGTCCCGTCTGCTAGAATGCTTGTTTTTCCCCACCTCTTCTAAGGGTTTCTAAATTATTTCCAAAGATGAGTCCCTAAGTCAAAGCTTTCAGGTTTCCGTGTTACAGGAAAGGCTATTCAGAAATTCACTGCATTTTGAGTGAACCATATACTGTTTTCATCAAGTGAACATGATCATGATTATCCCGGACAGCATTCGAAAAGACATAGAATGATAAAGAAAAGCAGCAGCGATGTTAGAGATAGTGACAAGTTAAAAGCAAAGGAAACATCCTCAATGCTTTTTCCTCTCCCTCATGATTTTAGTAACACAAAAGGCCTTTGCTGCTGTGTCTGTGCTCAAAGCTGGTAGGAATCCGGCTAGAGGTCTTTTCAGAAACACGCACAGTTACAACAGTGGAAGCTGACATCCCCTGCTCCCACGCAGGGACACAGAGCAAGAAGCCTTAGTTCTGCTTGAACCGAACAGTTTACAGGAGAGAAACGGAACACAGGATAGTACAAATTAGAACTGCTATTACAGCATGAAAGTCCAAACTAAAGTCAGGTTGGTGAAGAGCTGAGTATCTATACTACTTCAGTAATTCATAGTACATCTATCAAAACAGTACAAGCAGCAATATAATAGTAACATAAAATGCATTAATCAGTGTTATTAGTTTACATCACAAATGCAACAGATTTTTTGATGTTGTCTACAAGCAGCTTTTGCTTAAAAGCTGAATTGGGATCTAGCTTTTCTTTTTCCTTGATATAAACCCACCTGTTTTCTTACTTAAGCCATTTGTAGTTTTCAGCATAAAGAGGCGTCATCCCCGGATGCCACTGTAATTTAAAATTTTACTGCTATCATTAATACATTACATATTTGAAAAGTAGACAAGGCTTACTAATTTGTGTAGGCCCAGCATATGCAAGTAGCGTTACTACTAAGTTGAGCTAGTATTCCTAGATTTGCTGCCTAAGTCTTGACTTCTTCTGAAGTCTGGGCTAGGTCTTTAGCCAATGTAAACTGTTGTAAAGCCATTGAAAACAGAGGCTTCTAATGTGTAAGAACTGAAATGCTAAAATCCCTGAGAAGATAATATTTCTAATTAATTCTAGGTGTTGTACTTGTTTTATAAGACCCTGCAACTCCCTAAACCGGTTTGGAATGAGAAAAAGGAGGAGAAAAAAAAAAAAAGAGGCATTCAAATTTCCTTAAACCAGGTAAAAGCTCATTCCTGAGTCAGTTTTCTTTTGACATTTCATTTGGCAAAATGTTTCCGAAATTTGGAAGGGCCATTCACTAAGAAACTGGTAAATAGTACTCTAAGTTACAGTAAGTCATGCTCTGGACACTCCCTTGTTGTGCTAGTCTGAGGTTTTATTAGCTTTGAATGTATTTGTTCAAGGTATTTGAATAATTATTGAGGAAAAAAAAAAGGGGTTTAATTTTATTCCGTCCATTTTTCTTGTAGTCTCTGGCTCTCTTCTAAAAATCAGGTAAAAATCATCAGATGACATAAAATAGTAACAATTCATTGTCTCAGTATGTTGTATATAATTTCAGAGAAAGTTTTGCTTCTGATTCCACAGTAAACCTCTATCAAGAAAACTACTAAGTATCCTATCAGCCTCAAACTCAACATTTGCTTGCAAAACATGTAGAATGCCATGATTTAATATAAATCATTTTCACAGAATCACAGAATCAC